>NC_041384.1:628547497-628624902 GCF_002162155.2 Triticum dicoccoides | reverse complement strand
CGCCCCGCGCCTTCCACCTCGCCGCCGTCTCTTCGGGCTCCGGTGGCCGGAGCCGCCACCCGCCACCGCGAGCGCCGCGCCGCCACTCCACTCCATCGAGCCGGCCGCCGTTCACCCCGGTTCCCGCGCCCGCCGCCGTTCGCCTCGGCTTCCACGCCCGCAAGCACCACCACCGCCGGCGCCTCCTCCGACCGGCCTTGGATCCCGTGTCTCCGGCGACCGCGGCAAGTTCGGCGACGACCCGATCCCTCCGGTGAACAGGAACTCCGGCGATCTCCTCGTGAAGCGTGCAGATCTCAGATCCAAAATCCTCTCGGTCGACTTTTCGCTCCCGAACCCTAATTTTTGTGCTAAATTTGACCAGTGATATCTCCGCATCCGTAGCTCCGATTTGGACATATAGTATATGAAAATCTTCGCCTCGACGAGTACATCATTTCATTCCATTGCATCATTTTCATTTGAGTTCATCTTGATGCCCAAAATGCTGCTAGAAGGAGGCTTCGTGAGTTATTTGTCTGATCCGTTAGTTCATCCTAGACTTTTGTCATTTTTGCCATGATTAATCCGTGCAAGATATGCGTGTGAGTCCTTGAGATGATTTGTTAAGATTTTTGTCTTATTTCCAGAGGTGCAACCCATGCATTTTTAGGATGTGTGTGGTGACTTGTGCAAGCTTGCAAAGAGAGGCACCCGGGAAATCTGTTTTCAGGGACTTAGTGATTTTCACTAAGTCTGGGATTATTTAGTTCAAGATGCCATATGTCCAGCTTGTTTCCTTATGATCCGTGCCTCTTTTGAGCATGATCAGTAAGGAGTTTTGTTAAGCTTGTTATGCTCTATCCATCCATGTATTTACTTGCTAGTTTGGTGCAGCCTAGCTTGATTCAATCGAGCTCTACTTTTGCATCGTTGTGAATTTGGGCAGATCGTTAACTCTTTTGCGATTTTGCCAGAGTTATTGTAGTTGATCCATGCATGCTATGCCTTTGTTCTTGCCATGTCTAGTTAGAATTTTGTGCCTTCTTAATGGATGTATGCTTGCCTTGCCATGACTTGCACCGTAGTGAGTGCATCGAGCTCGTTTACATGCCTTCGTGAGTTAAATTTCAGCATGTCTCAGTTTTCACCAAGTCTGAAAACTGATTGTGTTTCATCTATGTTTGTGTGCTCGTTAGAGTATTTTGTGATCCCTTTTGACCCCAGGTCACTTTGGGACTTTTGATAAACTTGTTGAGTAGCTCCATGCCATGTTCTTACTTGTCATGTTCAGGTCTTTTATCATGTTGTTTTGCTGCTCCGAAGAGAGCATCGTGGTCTGTAATTTCAGACTAGTGTTAATTTCACCAAGTCTGAAATCTGTTTTGCTTATTCGTTTTTGCCATGCTTGTTTGAACCTCATAATGGATGAATTTGGCCGTGGCTCAGTGCTAGGGTTTTCTTAAGCATCTTGAGTACATCCCTGCCATGTCTTTTGTTGTTATGTTTGGTGGCTGTAGCATGTTCATTTCGTTGCGTTTAGATGCCTACTTGCTGTAATCGCAGACCGGTTCATTTCGTAAAACGCTTGCCATTTCCAAACTGTACCTCCGATTCCAATGTTCTTTATATCGTTTTCAAGCGATTTCATCCCCTCTATCCAGTGGCACACTTGGTTTTCCAAGTTGAGGCCAGGTTCATGCATTTCCTGTCACGTCTTGCATTTTGCATCCCGCATCGCATCCCGCATAGCATATCATCTTTGCATCTTATTGCTTGCCCTTGCACGTGGTTGATTGTATCCTTGTTGCTTGTTTGTGTTGTTTGGGTAGAGCCGGGAGATGAGTTCGCTAACGAGGAGCCCGTTGAGTGTGCTTTTGAGGATCCAGCCAACTCTGACAGCTTTGCAGGCAAGATGATCATACCCTCGAAATCACTACTATCTTTGCTATGCTAGTTTGCTCGCTCTTGCTATGCCAATGCTACGATGCCTACCTTTTGCTTGTCAGCCTCCCAATTGCCATGTTGAAACTCTAACCCACCTTGTCCTAGCAAACCATTGATTGGCTATGTTACCGCTTCGCTTAGCCCTTCTTATAGCGTTGCTAGTTGCAGGTGAAGATTGGAGCCGTTCCTTGTTGGAACCATTTATTTACTTGTTGGGATATCATTATATTGCTATGTTATCTTAATGCATCTATATACTTGGTAAAGGGTGGAAGGCTCGGCCTCTCGCCTAGTGTTTTGTTCCACTCTTGCCACCCTAGTTTCCGTCATATCGGTGTTATGTTCCCGGATTTTAGCGTCCCTTACACGGTTGGGCTATAATGGGAACCCCTTGATAGTTCGCCTTGATTAAAGCTTTGCCAGCAATGCCCAACATTGGTTTTACTATTTGCCACCTATCCTTTTTCTTCCCTTGGGTTTCCGGAGCCCGAGGGTCAAATTATTTAAACCCCCCCGGGCCAGTGCTCCTCTGAGTGTTGGTCCAACTGTCAGCTGCCGGTGGCCACCAGGGGCAACTCTGGGCTGGCCTACCCGTACCTAGGACAATCTGAGTGTGCCCTGAGAAAGAGATATGTGCAGCTCCTATCGGGATTTGTCGGCACATTCGGGCGGTGTTGCTGGTTTAGTTTTGGCCTGTCGAATTGTCTTGTTGTACCGGGATACCGAGTCTGATCGGTGTGTCTTGGGTGGAGGTCTATTCCTTCGTTGACCGTGAGAGCTTGTCATGGGCTAAGTTGGGACTCCCCTGCAGGGATTGAACTTTCGAAAGCCGTGCCTGCGGTTATGGGCAGATGGGAATTTGTTAATGTCCGGCTGTAGATAACTTGAACTAAACATAATTAAAATGAATCAACCGTGTGAGTTACCGTGATGGCCCCTTCTCGGTGGAGTCTGGGAAGTGGACACGGTGTTGGAGTTATGCTTGCGCAGGATGTTCTTCTAGCTTCTCGCTCGCGCTTTGCCTCCTCTTCTCACTCTCTTTTGCGAATAAGTTAGCCACCATATATGCTAGTCGCTTGCTGCAGCTCCACTCATATTGCCTTATCCTTCCTATAAGCTTAAATAGTGTTGATCGCGAGGGTGCGAGATTGCTGAGTCCCTGTGGCTCACAGATACTATAACTCCAGATGCAGGTCCAGGTGTTTCCGCTCCAGGTGACGAGTACGAGCTCAAGTGGGAGTTCGACGAGGATTCTCAGCGTTACTATGTATCGTTCCCGGATGATCAGTAGTGGTGCCTAGTTGGGGTTCGATTCAGGGCCTTGTCGCTTGTTGGGTTCTTTTCCATTTTGGCGCCGTAGTCGGGCCATGAGTGTTTGTTTGATGGATGTTATTTACGTACCTTGATGTGACGTGGTGAGTGTAAGCCAACTATGTATCTCCCCCTTATTTACTTAGATTACATGGGATGTTTGTGATGATTTCCTAACTTGCGACATTGCTTTCAATGCGGTTATGTCTCTAAGTCATGCCTCCACAGGTGGGAGCTATAGCCGCATCGAGGGCGTTACAAGTTGGTAATCAGAGCCTTCCCCGACCGTAGGAGCCCCATTGCTTGATCGTTTTTAGCAGCCGAGTTGTGTCTAGAAAAATGTTTTGAGTCACTTAGGAATTATATATCGGAGAGCTTAGGAATTCATTTTACTTCCCAGTCTCCTCATCGCTCTGGTAAGGCATCCTTACGTAGAGTTTTGTCTCTTCTCTTCTCAAATTTCACTAAAAAAATTTAGGATCACGCGAGTATCTTGGATTTGTTCCGATGGCTTATGATGAGAATGCTGTCTTGGTGCCTCCTGTCAGGGGTTTAGTGGAAGTGTCCCGGGGAGTTGAGCTCTGAGGTGTTGTCATCATAATTTTATCGTTGCAATTCTGGAATACTTGAGATATGTTCGCCGACATCGAAAATCTCTTTTATGCAGTTCATTGGTGAGATAACCTCGACGCCACCCAGTACTGGGGCGGGAGTTCGGGAGTATCGCCATAACTTGTATAACGGATGCTTTTTGAAGGTTGAGGTAGATGGTTTCCGAAGGTTTCTTGGTTATGTGTTGAAGGATGGATACAGCTGGATGTAGGTATTGCTAGTTTGGGTGAGATATTATGCTTCCCCTGTATCCCCAACACCTGATTGCATAACCGGAAAATTTCGGGAGTTTCATAGGTGGGAATTCTCGTAGCTCTAGTTCTTCTTCCACGAATATTGGTTTGAGATTGGGATTTCTTACCGATTATTCGTTCTTGATCCGTACCTTGTTGATTTAATTCTTCCACCTTAATTCTACGTGGCTTTGCAATTTAGGGATGTGTGACCACTTCAAGAGAAATACATTCGTTCATTTTGTTCGGATGTGAAGACTATGTTGTAATTTTCATTCCCGTTGGATTCAACTTCAATATTTTGTCTATCAATGTGCTAATGGTGGTCAACCTCTTCAGGATGGCTCCTCCAACGCGCACGACTCCGAATCCTGATCCGCCACCTCCTCCTCCTCCTCCGGAAGCATGGCAAGCTGTGATGGCCGCTACTAACGCAAACACTCAGCTGATCATGCAAATTCTCCAGGAGCACAATCAAGGCAGGCAGGGGAATCAAGGCAACAATCAGCACCACTTTGCTACACTGAACCAGTTCCTTGCAAATGGTCCAAAGATGTTCAGCAGTTGTGTTGAGGCTTCCGATGCTGACGATTGGCTTGTGGATCTGGGCAAGCATTTTGAATGCAGCAATGTCAGGCCTGAAGATTTCGTCAAGTCTGCTTCTTTCCAGCTCAAAGATCAGGCAGCAGAATGGTTCCAGCAGTACAAGGATCCCAGAGGTGGACGTCTGATCACTTGGGATGATTTCCGTCAAGATTTCCGAGCTCATCACGTCCCTCAAAGTGTGGTTGAGAGTAAGCGTCAGGAATTCCGCAATCTGAAGCAAGGCTCTTTGTCTGTCTATGACTACAACAAGTTGTTCCAGAAGCTCGCCCGCTTTGCCAAACAGGATGTTCCTGATGAGAAGAGCATGATATATCAGTTCAGGGGTGGTCTTCGTGAAGAAATTCAGCTCGCTCTTGTCCTCTTTGAGCCGTTGAGATACGATGAGTTCTACAACATGGCACTGAAGCAAGAGGCTGCTCAGTTGAGGTGTGATGCTTCCAGGAAGCGAGCAAGAGATGCTACTCCGTCTTCCTCTACTCAAGTGGCCAAGCAGCAGAAGTATTGGCTTCCTCATCCTCCGTTCCGTCAGCCGTATCAGCAGAAGAGCAAAGGTGGCAGTGGTTCTTCCCACCCACCCAACCCAGGCTTTCAGAACAAGTCTTCGTCTCAACCTCCAAGATCGAGTGCTCCGTACCACCGTCCGCTTTCTGAGTTCACGTGTAACAAGTGCCAAGAAAAGGGTCACTACGCCAACAAGTGTTTCAACCAGAGGCGTCTTCCTCCTCCTCCTCCTGTGAGATCGGCAAGTACAGCTGTGGTCAAGCATAATCCCAAGCATGCCAAGGTCAACTTGATGAACGCAGCTCAGGCAGAGGATTCTTCAGATGTCATCATGGGTAACCTTCCTGTTAATGATATTCCTGCAAAAGTTCTTTTTGACACTGGTGCATCGCATTGCTTCATCTCGAGACCGTTTACTTCTAGGCATGAATTGGTTTCACGAGTTTTGCCTAGTCCTTTAGCAGTTGTCTCTCCTGGTAGGCGCATGCATGCTAACTCCATTGCTCCGGATGTTTCTATCACTTTGGGTGACTACAAGTTTCTATCTTCTCCTACGGTTCTTGGTGACTCGGATATTGATCTTATTCTCGGGATGGATTGGCTTTCCAAGCACAAGGCACATCTTGATTGTGCAGCAAGGGAGATTCAATTGACTCATTCGTCTAAGGATGTTATTGTCTTTGCCGCTCGTGATGATACAATCCGTCTGTTTTCTCTCAATGAGAAGGGTGAACTGGATGCTATCTCGCAAATTCCAGTCGTTTGTGAATATCAAGACGTCTTTCCAGAAGAGCTCCCAGGAATGCCTCCGCACCGGCCAGTTGAATTCGTTATTGATCTTGAGCCCGACATGGAACCTGTGTGCAAGCGTCCTTACAAGCTCGGACCTGAAGAGTTGAAGGAGCTGAAGAAACAACTTGATATTCAAGAGAGAATGGGTCTCATCTGGCCTAGTTCTTATCCATGGGGTTGTGGTGTTCTTTTTGTGAAGAAGAAGGATGGAACGGACAGACTTTGTGTTGATTACCGTCCATTGAACAAGAAGACCATCAAGAACAAATACCCACTTCCCAACATCAATAAGCTGTTTGAAGAACTCAAAGGTGCTCAAGTATTCTCCAAGCTTGATCTCCATATGGGTTATCATCAGATTCGTATCCGTGAGCAAGATATTCCCGAGACGGCTTTCAGGACAAGCTATGGTTCATATGAATACACTGTCATGTCTTTTGGCCTCGTCAACGCTCCTCCGACGTTCTCTCGCATGATGAACTTCATCTTCAACGCCTACACCAATGACTTTGTTTTGGTCTATCTCGACGACATTCTGGTTTTCCCCAAGAACAAGGAAGATCATGCCAAGCACTTGCGTTTGGTTCTCGATAAGCTCAGGGAACATCAGTTCTACGCCAGGTTCTCCAAGTGTGAATTTTGGCTCAATGAGGTTCTTTATCTTGGCCATATCATCTATGCCAAGGGCATTGCCGTGAATCCTGAGAGGGTGTCTGCAATTGTGAATTGGGAACCTCCTCAAAACGTGAAGCAACTCCGCATTTTCCTCGGTCTTGCAAGCTATTGCAGGAGATTTGTTGAAAACTTTTCTAAGATCGCAAAGCCTCTCTCAAATCTCCTCCAGAAGCACGTCAAGTACGTTTGGTCTCCGGAGTGTGATATTGCTTTCAACTCTTTGAAAGAGAAGTTGATCACTGCTCCAGTCTTGACTCCGCCTGATGAATCCAAGCCGTACGAAGTCTTTTGTGATGCCTCTCTCCAAGGTCTCGGTGCAGTTTTGATGCAAGAGAAGAAAGTTGTTGCTTATACCTCTCGCAAGTTGAAGCCTAATGAGAAGAACTACCCCACTCATGATCTCGAGTTGGCAGCAGTTGTGCATGCCTTGTTGACTTGGAGACATCTTCTATTGGGAAGAAAATTGGATATTTTCACTGATCACAAGAGTCTCAAGTACATCTTCACGCAGCCTAATCTGAACCTCAGGCAAACTCGATGGGTCGAAATGATTCAAGAGTATAACCCAAGTATCGAGTATACTCCAGGCAAGGCAAATGTGATTGCTGATGCTTTGAGCAGAAAAGCATATTGCAACAGTCTGATTCTTAAGCCTTATCAACCCGAGCTTTGTGAAGCTTTCCGTAAACTGAATCTGCAAGTTGTCCCTCAAGGATTCCTCGCCAACCTTCAAGTCTCTCCTACCTTAGAAGACCAGATTCGCCAAGCCCAGCTTCTTGATGCTATGGTGAAAAAGGTGAAGTTTGGTATTGCCAAGAGTCAGTCCAAGTACAAGTGCTACCGCCTTGATGACAAGGACACTCTCTTCTTCGAGGATCGAATTGTTGTACCCAAAGGTGAACTTCATAAAGTGATCATGAACGAGGCTCACAATTCTCTCCTATCCATCCACCCTGGGAGTACGAAGATGTATCAAGATCTCAAGCAAGCTTATTGGTGGACTCGAATGAAGCGCGAGATCACTAAATTCGTGAACGAGTGTGATGTCTGCAGAAGAGTGAAGGCAGAACACCAAAGGCCAGCAGGTCTCCTCCAACCTCTTGCCATTCCAGAATGGAAGTTTGACCACATTGAAATGGACTTCGTGACTGGGTTTCCAAAGTACAAGCGTGGCAATGATGCTATATTCGTTGTCATCGACAAGCTCACCAAAGTGGCTCACTTTCTGCCTATCAAAGAGTCGATACTGCAGCTCAATTAGCGGAACTCTATACCTCTCGAATTGTCTCTCTGCACGGTATTCCTCAAGTGATATCTTCAGACCGGGGCAGCATCTTTACCTCCAAGTTTTGGGATTCTTTTCAGAAGGCCATGGGCACCAACGTCCGCTTCAGCACTGCTTTCCATCCTCAAACAAGCAGTCAAGTCGAGTGTGTCAACCAGATTCTTGAAGATATGCTCAGGGCTTGTGTGATCTCTTTCGGCATGAAATGGGAGGATTGTCTTCCTTATGCTGAATTCTCATACAACAACAGTTTTCAAGCAAGTTCGGGCAAGGCCCCTTTTGAAATTCTGTATGGCAGGAAGTGTCGTACCCCTCTCAACTGGTCCGAAACCGGTGAACGTCAGCTACTGGGTAATGACTTAATCACAGAGGCAGAAGAAATGTGCAAAGTCATTCGTGATAACCTCAAAGCAGCCCAATCCCGCCAGAAGAGCTACTATGATAGTAAGCACCGTGATTTGGCTTTCGAGATCGAAGATCATGTTTACCTCCGCGTCTCTCCTATGAAAGGTACTCATCACTTCGGTATCAAAGAGAAGCTTGCCCCTAGATATGTGGGACCTTTCAAGATTGTCAGCAAGAGAGGCGACCTCGCCTATCAGCTCGAGCTTCCTTCAAACTTTGCAAATGTTCATGATGTGTTCCACGTCTCTCAGCTTCGAAAGTGCTTCAAGACTCCTGACCGCACCGTCAACTTCGAGGACATTGAGCTCCAAGAAGATCTCTCCTACCGTGAGCACCCAGTTGCTATTCTTGAAGAGACTGAACAAAAGACTCGCAACAAGTCAATCAAATTTCTCAAAGTCAAGTGGTCTCACCATTCCGACCGTGAAGCTACCTGGGAACGCGAGGATCACCTCCGTTCTGAGTACCCGGCGTTCTTTCAGTCCTAGATCTCGGGACGAGATCTTTTCGTAGTGGTGGAGTGTTGTAACGCCCCAGATATAACTTTCCATATTTGTATCCAACTCTTGCCGTTTCTGGCGTTAACTTATATTTATTTCTCGGGTTCGGGTCTTTGTCTCCGTGTGTTGTTTTTGTTTTCATGCATAGCATATCATGTCATCATGTGCATTGCATTCGCATACGTGTTCATCTCATGCATTCGAGCATTTTCCCCGTTGTCCATTTTGCATTCCGACGCTTCGTTGTCCTCCGGTGGTCAATTCTAGCTTTTTTTCGCGTGTGGGGATTAAACATTTCCGGATTGGACCGAGACTTGTCATGCGGCCTTGGTTTACTACCGGTAGACTGCCTGTCAAGTTTCGTATCATTTGGACTTCGTTTGATACTCCAACGGTTAACCAAGGGACCGAAAAGGCCTCGCGTGTGTTGCAGCCCAACACCCCTCCATTTTGGCCCAAAACCCACCTAACTCAGCTCCATGTCCTAGAGCATTTGATCATGATCGCTTGGCCGAAAACCGCACCTCATTTGGACTCTCCTAGCTCGACTTATGCCTATAAATACCCCCTCCATTTTCGGATCTCGTCTTCCCCGTCCAAACCCTACTCCAAAAAAAAAGATTCCAGATCCGCCGCCAGACGTGTCCGCCCGGCGCCGGACGTGTCCGCCCCGCTTCACCGCGAATTGCGCGCCGCCACGTGGCGGGCGGACCACTTCGCCGCCGCCGGCCCGCAGGCCCACGCGGGGCCCCCGCGAGCCCGAGTGCCCCGCGCCCCGCGCCTTCCACCTCACCGCCGTCTCTTCGGGCTCCAGTGGCCGGAGCCGCCACCCGCCACCGCGAGCGCCGCGCCGCCACTCCACTCCGCCGAGCCGGCCACCGTTCGCCCCGGTTCCCGCGCCTGCCGCCATTCCCCTCGGCTTCCGTGCCCGCAAGCACCACCACCGCCGGCGCCTCCTCCGACCAGCCTCGGATCCCGCGTCTCCGGCGACCGCGGCAAGTCCGGCGACGACCCGATCCCTCCGGTGAACAGGAACTCCGGCGATCTCCTCGTGAAGCGTGCAGATCTCAGATCCAAAATCCTCTCGGTTGACTTTTCGCTCCCGAACCCTAATTTTTGTGCTAACTTTGACCAGTGATATCTCTGCATCCGTAGATCCGATTTGGACATATAGTATATGAAAATCTTTGTCTCGACGAGTACATCATTTCATTCCATTGCATCATTTTCATTTGATTTCATCTTGATACCCGAAATGCTGCTAGAAGGAGGCATCATGAGTTATTTGTCCGATCCGTTAGTTCATCCTAGACTTGTCATTTTTGCCATGATTAATCCATGCATGATATGCCTGTGAGTCCTTGAGATGATTTGTTAAGCTTTTTGTCTTCTTTCCAGAGGTGCAACTCATTTATTTTTAGGATGTGTGTGGTGACTTGTGCAAGTTTGCAAAGAGAGGCACCCGGGAAATCTGTTTTCAGGGACTTGGTGATTTTCACTAAGTCTGGGATTGTTTAGTTCATGATGCCATATGTCCAGCTTGTTTCCTTATGATCCGTGCCTCTTTTGAGCATGATCAGTAAGGAGTTTTGTTAATCTTGTTATGCTCTATCCATCCATGTCTTTACTTGCTAGTTTGGTGCAGCCTAGCTTGATTCAATCGAGCTCTACTTTTGCATCGTTGTGAATTTGGGCAGATCGTTAACTCTTTTGCGATTTTGCCGGAGTTATTGTAGTTGATCCATGCATGCTATGCCTTTGTTCTTGCCATGTCTAGTTAGAATTTTGTGCCTTCTCAATGGATGTATGCTTGCCTTGCCATGACTTGCACCGTAGTGAGTGCATCGAGCTCGTTTACATGCCTTCGTGAGTTAAATTTCAGCATGTCTCAGTTTTCACCAAGCCTGAAAACTGATTGTGTTTCATCTATGTTCGTGTGCTCGTTAGAGTATTTTGTGATCCCTTTTGACCCCAGGTCACTTTGGGACTTTTGATAAACTTGTTGAGTAGCTCCATGCCATGTTCTTACTTGTCATGTTCAGGTCTTTTATCGTGTTGTTTTGCTGCTCCGAAGAGAGCATCGTGGTCTGTAATTTCAGACTAGTGTTAATTTCACTAAGTCTGAAATCTGTTTTGCTTATTCGTTTTTGCCATGCTTGTTTGAACCTCATAATGGATGAATTTGGCCATGGCTCAGTGCTAGGGTTTTGTTAAGCATCTTGAGTACATCCCTGCCATGTCTTTTGTTGTTATGTTTGGTGGCTGTAGCATGTTCATTTCGTTGCGTTTAGATGCCTACTTGCTGTAATCGCAGACCGGTTCATTTCATAAAACGCTTGCCATTTCCAAACCGTACCTCCGATTCCAATGTTCTTTATATCGTTTTCAAGCGATTTCATCCCCTCTATCCAGTGGCACACTTGGTTTTCCAAGTTGAGGCCAGGTTCATGCATTTCCTGTCACGTCTTGCATTTTGCATCCCGCATCGCATCCCGCATAGCATATCATCTTTGCATCTTATTGCTTGCCCTTGCACGTGGTTGATTGTATCCTTGTTGCTTGTTTGTGTTGTTTGGGTAGAGCCGGGAGACGAGTTCGCTAATGAGGAGCCCGTTGAGTGTGCTTTTGAGGATCCAGCCAACTCTGACAGCTTTGCAGGCAAGATGATCATACCCTCGAAATCACTACTATCTTTGCTATGCTAGTTTGCTCGCTCTTGCTATGCCAATGCTACGATGCCTACCTTTTGCTTGTCAGCCTCTCAATTGCCATGTTGAACCTCTAACCCACCTTGTCCTAGCAAACCATTGATTGGCTATGTTACCACTTCGCTCAGCCCTTCTTATAGCGTTGCTAGTTGCAGGTGAAGATTGGAGCCGTTCCTTGTTGGAACCATTTATTTACTTGTTGGGATATCATTATATTGCTATGTTATCTTAATGCATCTATATACTTGGTAAAGGGTGGAAGGCTCGGCCTCTCGCCTAGTGTTTTGTTCCACTCTTGCCACCCTAGTTTCCGTCATATCGGTGTTATGTTCCCAGATTTTAGCGTCCCTTACACGGTTGGGCTATAATGGGAACCCCTTGATAGTTCGCCTTGATTAAAGCTTTGCCAGCAATGCCCAACATTGGTTTTACTATTTGCCACCTATCCTTTTTCTTCCCTTGGGTTTCCGGAGCCCCAGGGTCATCTTATTTAAACCCCCCCGGGCCAGTGCTCCTCTGAGTGTTGGTCCAACTGTCAGCTGCCGGTGGCCACCAGGGGCAACTCTGGGCTGGCCTACCCGTACCTAGGACAATCTGAGTGTGCCCTGAGAAAGAGATATGTGCAGCTCCTATCGGGATTTGTCGGCACATTCGGGCGGTGTTGCTGGTTTAGTTTTGGCCTGTCGAATTGTCTTGTTGTACCGGGATACCGAGTCTGATCGGTGTGTCTTGGGTGGAGGTCTATTCCTTCGTTGACCGTGAGAGCTTGTCATGGGCTAAGTTGGGACTCCCCTGCAGGGATTGAACTTTCGAAAGCCGTGCCCGCGGTTATGAGCAGATGGGAATTTGTTAATGTTCGGTTGTAGATAACTTGAACTAAACATAATTAAAATGAATCAACCGTGTGAGTTACCGTGATGGCCCCTTCTCGGCGGAGTCCGGGAAGTGGACACGGTGTTGGAGTTATGCTTGCGCAGGATGTTCTTCTAGCTTCTCGCTCGCGCTTTGCCTCCTCTTCTCGCTCTCTTTTGCGAATAAGTTAGCCACCATATATGCTAGTCGCTTGCTGCAGCTCCACTCATATTGCCTTATCCTTCCTATAAGCTTAAATAGTCTTGATCGCGAGGGTGCGAGATTGCTGAGTCCCTATGGCTCACAGATACTATAACTCCAGATGCAGGTCCAGGTGTTTCCGCTCCAGGTGACGAGTACGAGCTCAAGTGGGAGTTCGACGAGGATTCTCAGCATTACTATGTATCGTTCCCGGATGATCAGTAGTGGTGCCTAGTTGGGGTTCGATTCAGGGCCTTGTCGCTTGTTGGGTTCTTTTCCATTTTGGCGCCGTAGTCGGGCCATGAGTGTTTGTTTGATGGATGTTATTTATGTACCTTGATGTGATGTGGCGAGTGTAAGCCAACTATGTATCTCCCCCTTATTTACTTATATTACATGGGATGTTTGTGATGATTTCCTAACTTGCGACATTGCTTTCAATGCGGTTATGTCTCTAAGTCGTGCCTCGACACGTGGGAGCTATAGCCGCATCGAGGGCGTTATAGGCCAAGCCTCGCGAGGCGCACGACATGGAGCCTCCTTAGGCACGGCCTCTTTAGGCTGGCTCGTGAGGAGGCGGAGAGATGAAGGCGGGGTACTTCATGAGGTACCCGTGACGCAAGCCATGACGACTCAGGGTGCCAGGCGGGTGCCAGCGTGTGCAGCGTCCTTCTTTCCTCTTTGGTGCAAAGGGGGCAAGCGCAGCCGCGGAGTACTGATGCATCAGGCAAAGGTTGCCATTTCGGTGCAACGAGACCAAGACCAGGAGGACTACGAGACGGAGGTCACCGTGGAGCCCAAGACGGCGTCATCACCAGAGCTTCGCGCAGGCGAACACTGCTTTTGTCAGGATAGTTGATACTTGCTGTCCCCTTCAAATTAGCCCGCCATTTGTTGGCTCCCTTCCCGCTCGATATTTGGGAAGAGGACCAGGGCCTCTATAAATAGGACCAGCCACCCGCATAGCAAGGGGGTTCGGTCCGGTTAGGTTCATTCGTTCGAACGGTCGACAAGTGAGAGCAAAGCAGAGAGAGTAAGTGAGAGAGAGAGAAGGGTGACTGAACTCCTCCTAGCAGTTCATCGCCCCAGCCAAGAACAGACCCTCGCGAGGCTGTTCTTCCTTGTATTGTTCATCATCATCAGCCCCAGGAGGCAATCGACCAACCACGCACTGGAGTAGGGTATTACACCACATCGGTGGCCCGAACCAGTATAAATCTTGTGTCCCTTGTGCAGTTCTTTTAGTAGTTTAAATCTTTGCAAGGCGGGGAGGTAGAAGGCGTAATCTCCGCGCGCACCCTAGTGTTTGAACCTCAAGGGTCTGCCGGAACCCGAAATCCGACATTTGGCGCGCCGGAATTCGTCGTCCACCGCCCCGTTCCCCTCCGACCGTCGCATCCATGTCCGACGCTCGTCGGGCCCGCCCCGAGCGCCGGGCCGCCATCGCTTCTCGCGTTGCCCAGACGGCACCCGTCGGCGGACGTCCTCGTCGTTCCCCGTCACCCGCCGTCAACGCCGCCACCGGCCCGGCAGGGGGCGAGCAGCAAGCATCGTCTCAGCATCCATCCGTGCAGCAAGACGGCCACACCGCTACTCCATCGCTCGCACCCGCTGGTTCTTCGTCCTGCGTGCTCCGCGCACCCTTGGAGGCTCGAGCTGCGCTCCTCGCGGCAAATGAGCTTCTGCACTACCGTCCCGTCGAGGACGTCTACGAGGAGTGGCTCGACCGCGTCGCCGAGCTTGTCCGCGCCGCAGGGGGCTCTTCCGCGCCGTCCGTTCCGCTGCGCCGCACCCCGCCCCGCGCGGGCAACGAAGCTCCGGAGGCGTACCAGCCGGCTCCTCTCCAAGAAGACGCCATGGCTCCAAGGCGTGTGGCCCCTGGGCAGAACCCGCTCCGTCAGGCGCCAGCGCAGCAAGAACGGAGCTGCCAAGAAATCCCTCGCCCGCAAGGAGCTGCTCCGGCACGCCGCGACCCTGCTCCAGTTCCGGCACGCCAAGACCCCGCACTGCTCCTAGCTGCAGCGCGTGGGGACCCTCAAGACCAAGCTCTCCACCAGCCGAGGCCTGTCGTGGCCACCGCGGGCTGCCGCGCTTACACCATCGAGTTGCGTAGCATCGCATGGCCAGGCAAATTCGAGCCAGACCTGCCTCCTCGTTACGATGGCACGACTGACCCTAAAGAGTTCCTCTAGCTCTATGAGCTGGGCATCGAAGCTGACAGCAGGGACGAAAAGGTCATGGCGAACTGATTCCCCATGGCGCTCAAGGAAGGAGCCCGCACCTGGCTCTTGAATCTGGCTCCGGGCACGATCTCTTCCTGGGACCAGATGCGCACCCGCTTCATCGCCAACTTCCAAGGTACTCGCGACCGGCCTCCTGCCGTGAGCGACATGCGCCGCATCAAGCAACAACCCGGAGAGACCCTGCAGAAGTACATCCAGCGCTTCAACAGCGCGCGCCTCAAGATCCCCAAGGTGTCCGAAGAGGCCATCATCTTGGCCTTCTCCGATGGTGTGCGCGATGTCAAGATGAAGGAGGAGCTGGCGATGCATGAAGACCTGTGCACCTCCCTGGAACTGTTCAACTTGGCGACCAAGTGCGCCAGGGCTGAGGAGAGATGCCTCTCCCTCCTCGAGCTGCCTGCCGCAGAACCAGAGGAGAAGAAGCCCAAGGCCAAGGACGTGAAGCGCAAGGGGGCTGCCGTGCTCGCAGCAGAGCCAGACACCAAGCGGGGCAAAGATCTGCCTGAGTCCACCAGGGGCAGCCGGTACTGTGTGTACCACGACCTCCACACCCACAACACCAACGAATGCCAAGAACTCCGTGTCGTGCGAGAAGGAAGGATCGGCCGTCGTCCCGACCGCGCCGATCGGGGCTACGGCCGAGGAGGAGGAAGAAACGCAGGACGCTGGGAAGACCGTGGCCCGCGCCAAGGGTGGCGTGATCAGCCTCGCAAGGATCGCTGGCGAGACCTGCTTCGCGAGGGGGACTGGAGGGATCAGCCTCATGAGGATCGCCCGCAGGGCAACGCAGGCCTCCCTCCACTACCGCCTCAACCAAGGAGGAACGAGGACCGCCACCAAGACGAGGGGGCTAGGGGCTTCCAGGAGCCATGCGCAATCGCCTGCATCCTGGGCGGAGCTCAAGCCCCAGCCTCCCAACGCATCTTCAAGCAGTTTGTCCGTGAGGTGAATGCAGCCCTCCCCAGGCTCGAGGCAACGCGCCCTCTCAGGTGGTCGGCGTGCTCCATCACTTTCAGCTCAGCGGATCAACTCAAGTGTGCAGCCATAGCTGGCGTCCTCCCGATGCTCTGCTCCCTAGTCATCAGCAATGTACTGGTCGCCAAGACCCTCATCGATGGTGGGGCAGGACTCAACGTCCTATCCGTGGAAACGGTCAACAATCTCCAAGTGCCCTACGACCAGCTTCAGCCAACCAAGCCCTTCTCCGGAATCACCGACGGCTCCACGATCCCGATTGGGCAGGTCCGCCTCCCTGACACCTTCGGGGCACGCGACAACTACCGCACCGAGCTCATCGACTTCGACGTCGCCAACATCCGCCTGCCGTACAATGCCATCCTCGAGTACCCAGCGCTGGCCAAGTTCATGGCCGTAACTCACCATGGCTACAACGTCCTCAAGATGCCAGGGAGTGGCGGAGTCATCACGGTGCCATGTGAAGAGAGGGATGCAGTGTGTTCCTTGGAGCGAGCCTTTCAGGCCGCGTTGCTGGAAGACCCGGATCGCGGAAGCAGGAGGCTTCCCGAGGCCACCCCAAGAAGAAGAAGACATCGTCCGGACCAGCCCCTCGGGAGGCAGGCCCCTCAGGGCCCGCGTCTGCCCAGGGGGAGCCTCCTTCCATCGCATACGAAAGCGCGCCCGGCGCCCTCCTCAGGCAGGGCTCGGGGGCTCTCCCCTGGAGGGCCACCGACCTGGCCAGGGTCACGAGGGAGGCGCTTGGGCACCACGTGGAGGCCTTCGGAGCACGTTTCCCTCAAGAAGGAGCAAGGCAAGGAAGGTCGTACCCGCAGGAGTTCGTCGACAAAGCCATTCAAGAACTACAGGAATCGAGGATCGTGAGAGGTTGCCGCCGTCTGCCGGCTGCGTCTCCCAATCTAGGCGAGGATGGTGGGTTGCGCGTCTGCGTCGATGTACCAGGGCTCAACCAAGCCGCTATGATGGAGCGCCTCTGGCCCTCGCGAGTGGGGCCGGGGTCCGCCCCACAGCTACGTTCGCATGCCTTACGGCCTGCCGAGCGAGGTTGCTACGCGCCAGCGCCTCATGAGGGGCATCATTGAGGCTCGAGAAGACAGGCGTTCCGCAGCCTTGGCGGAGATGGAGATGATTCGTGAAAAGCTACCAATGCCTCTGGAGCCTCCCGAGGCCCCTGGGCCTGGGGGCTCGTGAGGATCGGCTTCCGCAGCCTACCGAGTTTGCTTCACCAACACCCCTTCGCCCTCGACACCCTCAGGTGACATCTTACAAGTTTCATTCTCAGCTGGGAGCGCCCTCCCAGGGCTGCATCGTTCCCAGGCCGCGTGGGTCCGTCCCTGCGGCATGTATCCCTTTATTTCATATCACTAGCTTGCTTTGTTGGGGGCGCCCCTCGGGCTGCATCATCCCCAAGTCGCTCGGGCCCGACCCAGCGATGTTTACCTTCCCAGCATCTGTTTGAATGAATCCCCTCCTTCACAGCTAACGTGTTTGATCTAGTTGCCTGCTCAACTGGCGCCAACTGACGGAATTGCTCCCACAACGGGACGACGCTTGCGCATGGGTCCGTCCCTGCAACGCCGACAAACCTAAGTGGCTGAGCTCTGGCGGCGGCAGCCCCGCATAGCGCCACCTCGTCAAGCCTCCAGTGCCTCATCCCCCCTCGGAAGCAACTAACGGCAGACTGACAGTTGTCATGACAACCTTTTCTTCCTTCTGTGATGAGTTTACAGGATCCCCTAAGGGAGTTGCACCAGGCACGGCCCTCGCGGCATTCTTTTCACTCTCGCCCCGCGCGAACCGCTTGCATGTTAAAGGGGGTGCCTGAGCATCACGACTCAGGGCTCCTACTGGCTCTCCAGCCCTCACCCTCTGGCCTTGACCATGGCATCGTGACCTGGCATACCAGCGATGGCTGAGACTAGCTCGAGGGCTGGGACCCGAGGACCTAGAGCAGAAAAGGGAGCGGAGGCGGGGGAGAAGGGGCTCGCGAGGACCTTGCTGAGCAATCCCGCTCCTGCCAACGCGCGGACCCGACGGCACACCAGGAATAATCCCCGACTCTCGAGATAAGTCACCGCCCGAAAGCACCGGCTATCGCAGCACTACCCCCTCACCTAATGCAATTCCGTATCAGCGACGCCGCTCTCCTTTCTCGCCGAACGACGGCTGCTTGGGCGCCAAAGGGGACCTCCTTGGCATCGCGACTCAGGGGCTCTTACCGGACCCCGGGTCGCTCACCTCCTGGCCTTGACCACGGCATCGCGACCTGGCATACCAGCGACGGCCGACGCCGCCTTGGGACTGGGACCTGTCGGCGCAGAGCACCAAGCCCTCGCGAGGTTTGAAAGGGAGAACTGAGCTAAGACGGGATCAGCAACTCGCATAGCTCTGCAGCAAAGGTTGTGTATTAACAAACGGGACTACAGGCACCTTACAAGCCCCCATGGGGCGCATTTTAATTCCTCGTAGGGAACGGAACCTAAGGGATGCTAACTACACGTGCTCCTGCAAAAGATGCCATCATCAACCATGGGCCGTCAAGCGCCGGCGCCAACCCCATCCAGATCAGAGTCGGCGACGGCCAGACGAGCCCGCCCTGCTCCAGGAGCAGCGCCGACTCGGGGGCTCGTAGCTGTCGTCGCTCGTCTCCGGAGTCGCGAAGATCTCGCCGGAGTCACTGGGCCCTCCGGCGCCTCCGCCAAGGGAGCGGTCGACGGGCCTGGCCCTCACCAAGGCAAGGTCCTGGCCACCTCTCTCGGGGCAACACTCCAGCCGGCGCCTGTTCGCGTCGAAGACCTTGAAGAACATCGCTGCAGCGCCATCGTACTCCAAGTGGACCGCGAAGACGCCCCTTTCCCTGCAAACCCGGGCGATCTCTCTCCAGCCACAGGACATGTAGACCTCGCCCGGGGCAGCGACCACGACCTCTGCCTCGGTCGCGAGGGTGCTGCAGCCGGTGTGCTGCAGCCAGAGCTCCAAGACTGGAGAAGGAATGGCGACGTGGAGCACAAACTCTTGGGAGGAGCCCTCGGCGTGAACCCCAGGTGGAACAACCCACGCCTTCGTGACCCGACGGCGCCGACGACGGCGCTGACCGCGGGGATCGGCATCGACACCTTCGGGGCCCTCGACGTGGGCATACAAGGGAAGTGGGAACCCCGGCGGAGCCCGCTCGCACCAGGGCCTCGCCACCACCTGACGGTCCTCCTCGTCCCGGCTGCAAAGGGCGAGTCGCTTCTTCGGCGGGAGCGGGTCTGGTCCTTCTCGCGGGGCCTTCCCCTTCTCTGCTGCAGAGAACCGGCGGATCGGAGCCATCACAGCAAGACAGAGCTAGGATCGGGAAGAAGGAGAAGCAAGGAGGGATGGACTGGAAGGGCACGCACAGTTCCATACTTATAGCCGGCGAAGACCAACCGCCGGCCTCCACGATCACAGGTAATCATGACACGATCTGCATGCAGGGACTTGTCCAACTCGCGCGATCACCAAGGCGTCGTGGGGAAGTGGAGATGCCCACGTCTAATCAACCGCCACGTGGCGCCCAAGGCCGCAGGCTGTTAGGGCCCGCGGCGTTTTGCCCTTGCCCTCCCGCCTCTCGGCACGGCCAAGTCCGGGCGCGCCTTGGGCCCGGGGGCTACTGTCGGCATTCTGGGAACGGGGGTCCCCAGACTTGCCTGCCTGCGGCCTGCGGCGTGGCTCAAAGGAGGCCCAGCACGGCCCATCTTCATCAACACGAGACTCAAGACCCTCGCGAGGGGCCAAGCCTCACGAGGCGGACGACACGGAGCCTCCTCAGGCACGACCTCTTCAGGTTGGCTCGCGAGGAGGCGGAGAGATCAAGGCGGGGTACTTCGCGAGGTGCCCGTGACGCAAGCCATGACGACTCAGGGCGCCAGGCGGGTTCCAGCGCGCGCAGCGTCCTTCTTTCCTCTTTGGTGCAAAGGGGGCAAGCGCAGCCACAGAGTACCGAGGCATCAGGCAAAGGTTGCCATTTCGGTGCAATGAGACCAAGACCAGGAGGACTACGAGACGGAGGTCACCATGGAGCCCAAGACGGCGTCATCACCAGAGCTTTGCGCAGGTGAAGACTGCTTTTGTCAGGGTAGTTGATACTTGCTGTCCCCTTCAAATTAGCCCGCCATTTGTTGGCTCCCTTCCCGCTCGATATTTGGGAAGAGGACCAGGACCTCTATAAATAGGACCAGCCACCCGCATAGCAAGGGGGTTCGGTTCGGTTAGGTTCATTCGTTCGAACGGTCGACAAGTGAGAGCAAAGCAGAGAGAGTAAGTGAGAGAGAGAGAAGGGAGACTGAACTCCTCCTAGCAGTTCATCGCCCCAGCCAAGAACAGACCCTCGCGAGGTTGTTCTTCCTTGTATTGTTCATCATCATCAGCCCCAGGAGGCAATCCACCAACCACACACTGGAGTAGGGTATTACACCACATCGGTGGCCCGAACCAGCATAAATCTTGTGTCCCTTGTGTAGTTCTTTTAGTATTTTAAATCTTTGCGAGGCGGGGAGGTAGAAGGTGTAATCTCCACGCGCACCCCAGTGTTTGAACCTTAAGGGTCTGCCGGAACCCGAAATCCGACAACCCTGGGCGAAGAACACGACAAACTAGAGTGAGGAGATGTGAAGTTTGTCTGTGCAGATCTTCGACGCCCTAACTTGGTGGAGGAAGACGGCTACGGTGGTGGCGGAGTGAAGATTTCCGCGGTCGGCGCGAGTACGTCGGCGACGAGGTCGAGGCAGTGAGGCTCTTCCTCCCGGCGGCGATGAAGTAGCGGCGGCGCTAGGGTTTGAGAAGCTCGAGCTGGAGAGAGATCGAGCGGAGTAAAATAAGTGAGGAAGGGAAGGAGGGGTATTTATAGCCACGGTGAAAAACTACTCGCCCAAAGAAAATGGACGAACGTGCCCCTGACCGTTCTCATTCGCATGACATGTGTCACCCACGTAGTGAGAGGTGGAGATCGTGTTAGATCGTGGGTGAGTGGATAAGTATATCGTGGGATGAGAAACGGTTTGAGCGGCAAAGCCGAAAATTTTGATAAGATAGGTTTTAATGTTCCGTTCGCAATTTCTTCAGCTGACAAGGACACAGTGAAGATTTTGAACGAGTTTCAAATAGAACGCACATGAAGAATTTGTGAACAGATTGGGTTGAGTATAGCATAGAGGGGAAGGGTCCGATCACATTCACTTAGCAGAAAACCAACTTGAAGAAATAGCAATAAGTGAATGATGTAGAGGACATAAACTCATATATATATATATATATATATATATATATAGCCAATGAAGAGAAATGGCGGAAACAATGAAGACTATGCAAAGTTGAAGAATATGAATAATTTGAGGAATTTCAACTTTTGGTGGTGGCGTGACCCACCGTATAAGAATGATGATTTCTTTCAGACACTGCGTACAATTATCATAGGGTTCTGAGAATCAAATTCTTCATTAATTTCTTCACACTAAGAGTGTTATTCTTCATTGATTGAAGAAAAATGTTTCTTCATGTGTTGCACATCTAAGTCATCAATTTTGCATAAGTGTTAGGATGAGTGTCCTTTTCAAAGAACATTCGAAGATTCTAGGATATTTAGCTCACACCGCAACTTGCTAAATCTCTTCTTATCCAAGGCCTTTGTGAAGATATCGGCTAGCTGTTCTTTAGTCTTCACATGCTCAATAGAAATGTCGCCCTTCAACACATGATCACGAAGAAAATTATGACGAATCTGAATGTGCTTTGTCTTCGAGTGCTTAACTGGGTTGTGAGCAATCTTGATGGCACTCTCATTGTCACAAAAGAGAGGCACATTCTTCATGTTGACGCCGTAGTCCTTGAGAGTTTGCTTCATCCATAGCAATTGGGCACAGCAAGAACCAGCGGCAATGTACTCAACTTCAGTAGTAGATAGTGATACGCAGTTCTGTTTCTTCGAGGACCAACAGACCAAAGATCATCCGGGGAAATGACATGTACCAGATGTTGACTTGCGGTCCACACAATCACCAGCATAGTCAGAGTCAGAATATCCAATGAGATCAAAAGCCAAGCCCTTGGGGTACCATAATCCAAGTGTTGGTGTGTGAGCTAGATATCGAAGAATATGCTTCACAGCCTTATGGTGTGATTCCTTTGGTGTAGCTTGAAATCGGGCACACATGCAAACACTAAGCATTATATCTGGCCTAGATGCACATAAGTACAATAAAGAACCTATCATGGAGCGGTATACCTTATGATCAAAGTCAATACCATTTTCATCAGTGCACAGATGGCCATTTGTGGGCATAGGAATTTTGACGCCTTTGCAATCTTGCATGCCGAATTTCCTCAATACATCCTTGAGGTATTTCTCCTGAGATATGAATATGCCATTGCGTTGTTGACAAATTTGAAGACCGAAGAAGAATTTCAACTCTCCCATCATAGACATTTGATATTCTTCACTCATCATATAGGCAAATTCATCACTATAACGTTGGTCAGTACAACCAAAGATAATATCATCAACATATATTTGGCACACAAACAATTCACCATCATAAGATTTAGTGAAAAGAGTAGGGTCGAGTGGACCGGGTTTGAAGCCTTTCGTCATGAGGAATTCCTTCAAAGTGCCATACCAAGCCCGTGGGGCCTGCTTGAGGTCATAGAGGGCCTTGATGAGTCTAAAGACTTTGTCAGGATTCTTTGGATCTTCAAAACCTGGGGGTTGAGCAACATATACTTCTTCCTCAAGCTTACCATTGAGGAATGCACTTTTCACATCCATTTGATATAAAGTGATATCATGATGGTTAGCATAAGCAAGTAATATGCGAATAGCCTCAAGTCTAGCAACAGGTGCAAAAGTTTCATCGAAATCAATTCCTTCAAGCTGTGTGTAGCCTTGAGCTACAAGTCGTGCCTTATTCCTCACCACAAGGCCATTTTCATCCACTTTGTGGCGATGATATTGTGCTTGCGAGAATCTGGACGTTTGACCAGTTCCCAGACATTGTTGAGCTCGAACTGATGTAATTCTTCTTGCATGGCCTGAATCCACTCAGGCTCCAGAAATGCTTCATCTACCTTAGTGGGCTCTGTAATAGAGACAAAAGCATAGTGCCCACAAAAGTTAGACAAATGTGAAGCTTTTGAGCGTGTGAGAGGACCTGGCGCTTTGATGTCATTGATGATCTTTTCAACTTGCACTTCTTTTGCAATGCGAGGATGAGCTGGTTGCCGTTGAAGAATTTGATCAGTGTTTTCTTCAGCACCATTTTCTTCAGGTGCATTGGCTCGACGTTCTTCATGTTCTGGAATGAATTCTTCAGCAGATTCTTCAGTAGGAATGACATCCTCAGTAGCCTTGAACTTGATAGTTTCCTCAGGTGCTGGTTCATCTATCACAGTAGGTAGGTGCTCTCTTTGCGAGCCATTAGTTTCATCGAACCGCACATCTACAGTTTCAACAACTTTGTGAAGAACGTTGTTGAAGACTTTGTAGGTGTGCGAGTCCTTTCCGTAACCAAGCATAAAACCTTCATGTGCTTTCGATGCAAATTTTGAGTTGTGATGAGGATCTCTAATCCAACATTTAGCACCGAAGACTTTGAAATAACTTACATTGGGTTTCTTATTAGTGAGGAATTCATAGGCAGTCTTCTTGAAGAATTTGTGAAGATATACTCTGTTGATGATGTGGCATGCAGTATCAATTGCCTCAGTCCAGAAACGACGAGGCGTTTTGTATTCATCAAGCATAGTGCGAGCCATCTCAGCAAGAGTCCTGTTCTTGTGCTCCATGACGCCATTCTGCTGAGGAGTATAAGGAGCAGATAACTCATGAGTAATACCAAGTTCATCAAGATAGTCATCGAGACCAGAATTCTTGAACTCAGTGCCATTGTCACTTCTGATGTGCTTGATCTTCACACCAAAGTTGGTTGAAGCCCTCGAGGAAAATCATTTGAAGACTTCCTGCACTTCATTTTTGTAAGTAACAAGGTGTACCCATGTGTAGCGAGAATAATCATCAACAATAACCAAGCCATATTGAGATGCTTCATTTGAAATAGCAGAATAATGATTAGGACCAAAGAGATCCATGTGAAGCAATTCAAATGGGCGAGTGGTGGTCATGATAGTCTTCGCTGGATGCTTGGCCTTGGTCATCTTCCCAGCTTCATAGGCTCCGCATAGGTGATCCTTGAGGAATTTGACATTCTCGATGCCAATGACATGCTTCTTCTTCGCAAGCGTGTGCAAATTCCTCATGCCTACATGACCAAGTCGTCGATGCCAGAGCCAGCCTTCTGAAGCTTTTGCAAGTAAGCACACGGCTGGTTGTGGTCCTGTAGAGAAATCAACAATATATAGGTCTCCTCTCCAAAAGCCTTCGAAGACTTTGGAATTGTCAGCTTCCATAACCACAACACAACGGTACTTGCCAAAGACAACAACCATATCAAGATCATAAAGCATTGAGACAGACATAAGGTTGTATCCTAAGGACCCAACAAGCATGACTTTGTCCATGTGTCGATCCTTTGTGATCGCAACCTTACCTAGACCCAATACCTGACTTTTGCCTTTGTCAGCAAAGATGATATGCTTCAGATGCAATAGAGATAATGGATCATCCATCAATAGATTCTTGTCACCAGTCATGTGGTTTGTACATCCACTATCGAGGACCCACTCAGTGGCTTTGGGTTGATCATCCTGTAGATGAATTAGTGCAGCTTACAAACTCATATACTTCATTAGTGAAGAATATGACACCAATTCATCAGATCAATTTCATCAAGTAAAAGAACTGATAAAGCAATATGAGGACGTTAGAAATGAGAGTTCATTTCTTCATGATTAGCCTGCGTCCTATCAGGCATACTCAGGTCTCCAGCAAATTCTTCAGACGAATACGTATGTCTGAAGACCTGACCCTACAGAAGAGATTAGTTCTTTTTCTTCACCACCCACATCTGAAGGGGTGGCAAAGAGTTCATCATTCTGCGAGCTCCATACAAGAAGGATGGCATAGAAGCCAGTCCATTTCGTTTCACATAAGAGGGGTTAGAGTAAGCATAAGAGTATGCAGAGAAATTCTTCGAGGACTTATGGACATAATGATTTGAAGAATAATGCACATATCCATAATCCTTAAATCTTCCCTGCGAAACAGACGGGTTAGCATGATGATGTTCATATGAGGACTTTGATCCATATGAGGAATATGATCCGTATGAGGACTTGAATCCATATGAAGAATTTGGTCCATATGAAGAATTTGATCTGGGGTTCCTATTCTTCACAGGTGGCGTCATGATGACATTCACCTGAAGATTTTCAAGGCATCTTTTGGGAACCCATATTTTCTTCATAGGGGTGCCGTTCCTGCAGTTAGTGCCAACATATCTAGCAAATACTTCACCATTCTGATTTTTGAACAGTTTATAGTTGGAGTCAATTGACTCATCATCAGAATGAGGAGATTCACATGCAAATCCAGATAAGTTAGATGGATCAACTAGAGGTCCCTTTGCAGCAACCCATGTAGTTTTGGGGTACTGCTCAGGCTTCCAATATGTACCATCAGCATTGAGTTTCCTCTCAAAGGCGATACCCTCTTTCCTAGGGTTCCTGTTGAGGATCTGCTTTTTAAGCACATCACAAAGAGCCTGATGCCCTTTGAGGCTTTTGTACATGCCTGTCGTGTACAATTCCTTCAGCCCTGCATCGTCAGTGATACTAGCAATGTCCTCAGATGAGGAATTAGTGATAGCAGAGGCATGTGAAGAATTTGAAACATTAGCAGCATTTGAACATTCAGGTGAAGAATTAGCAGATACACGTTCAATGCACTTCAAGCATGGAGGAACAAATTCTTCCTGAGAAGCGCTGATTTGTTGAGCAAGTAATGAATCACGCTCCTTTTGAAGATCTTCATAACTCACTCTTAGCTTCTCAAGGTCTTCCTTTCTTTGAAGAAATTCATTAGAAAGCTTCTCATGATCGGATAAGAGAGTGTTATGATGACTTTGAAGATTGTCAAACCTAGTCTGAAATCTCTGAAGATTTTCAGTCAGGGCTTTAGTGTGATCCATTTCTTCACCCAACATATCATCACTTTTGTCTAGCATGTTTTGAACCTTTTCTAAAGCCCTTTGTTGTTTTATAGCAATCTTAGCAAGTTTAGAATAGCTGGGCTTAAGATGTTCATCAGATTCATTCTCACTTGATTCAGATGAGGTATATTTGAGTACCTTGGAACCCTTTGCCATGAAGCAGTAGGTGGGAGCGTAGTCATCATCCCCTTCATCAGCTTTGTTGGTGAGGTTATTTTCTTCAGTGTTGAAGATAGACTTGCTGACGAATGCAGTAGCGAGAGCTAGGCTCGCCACTCCGGATTCGGACTCCTCAGATGACTTCCCCATTTTCTTCAGATTTAGCCTCAGAGTCCATTTCCTTGCCATGAATGCCCTGGCCTTCTTGGAGCTGCTCTTCTTGTGATATGAAGACTTTGAGGATTTTGATGAAGAGGATTTTGTGGATTTCTTCTTTTTCTTCGCATCATCAGAACTGTAATCATTGTATTTCTTCTTCTTTGATTCCTTTTCCCATTGAGGACAATCTTGAATGTAATGTCCAGGCTTCTTGCATTTGTGGCAGAGCCTCCTCTTGTAGTCACTTGATGAGGATTCACTGCTCCTTGAGGGTCTCCCAAGGCGACCACGTCTTGAGAACTTTTGGAACTTCTTCACAAGCAGAGCCAGATCATGGCTTAGTTCTTCAGGATCACCAAGGCTGCTACCAGAGTCTTCATCTTAGGACTCAGATACGGCCTTGGCCTTCAGTGCACGTGTTCTGCCATAGCTTGAACCATAGAGATCTCTCTTTTCAACAAGTTGGAACTCATGAGTATCCAGCATTTCGAGAATATCAGCGGGATCAAGTGACTTGTAATCAGCACGTTCTTGTATCATCAATTCCAGAGTGTCAAATGAGGAATCAAGCGATCTCAACAATTTCTTCACCACCTCATGGTCGGTGATGTCAGTGGCACCAAGTGCTTGAAGCTCATTTGAGATGTCAGTGAGGCGATCGAAGGTTTGTTGAACATTTTCATTGTTGAGTCTTTTGAAGCGGTTGAAGAGATTGTGAAGAACATCAACTCGAGAGTCATGCTGAGTTGAGACTCCTTCATTCACTTTGGACAACCTGTCCTAGATAAGCTTCACTGTCTCCAAAGCACTCACTCTGCCATACTGTCCTTTGCTCAGATGGCCACATATGATATTCTTCGCTTGAGAGTCGAGTTGCTTGAATCTCTTCACATCAGCAGCATTCAGAGAAGGTGTGACTGAGGGAACACCATTTTCCACAACATACCAGAGATCGTTATCAATTGCTTCAAGATGCATTCGCATCTTATTCTTCCAGTAGGGGTAGTCCGTCCCATCGAAGGTAGGACACCCAGCAGAGACCTTGATCATACCTGCGATCGACATAACTAAAACTCCAGGCGGTTAAACCAAAATCACACAGAACAAGGGAGTACCTTGCTCTGATACCAATTGAAAGTGCGTTATATCGACTAGAGGGGGGGTGAATAGGCGATTTTTATGAAATTCTTCACTGAGAAATTTGCCGGTGAGGAAATTCCTTAGTGAAGAACTACTAGTAGCGGAATGAGTACTCAAAAGTAAACATAACAGAATACAAGCATAGTCATCATGATGAAATGAAGAAAGGCACAGAGTATAGAAGCGTAAGCACAGGATAACACAGGATGAAGACAAACAGACTGAAGAAATTGAACTGAGGAAATTGAGAAAGTCTTCAGTCAATGTCTTCAAACACAGATATGAACAAGCACACAACACAGTTATGAGGAAATGAAATAGTTGAGGAAATAGAACCAGTAAGCTTGGTGATGACAATGATTTGGTAGACCAGTTCCAACTGTTGTCTCAGTTGTACGTCTGGTTCGAGCAACTGAGTATTTAAACTCGAGGACACACAGTCCCGGACACCCAGTCCTAAACACGCAGCTCAGGATACCCAGTCCTCACCGTATTCTCCTTGAACTAAGGTCACACAGACCTCGTCCAATCACTCATGGTAAGTCTTCAGGCGACTTCCAAACCTTCACAAACTCGGTCACTCGGCGATCCACAATTCCTCTTGGTGCTCTAGACCATGACGCCTAACCGTCTAGAAGAAGCACAGTCTTCAAAGGTAACAAGCGTCAGATCCACGTAGGATCAATCTCTTCAGTGATGCTCAATCACTTGGGGTTTGTAGGTGTTTGGGTTTTGGTTTGGGTTTTTCCTCACTTGATGATTTTCGCTCAAAGTCTTCAGAGGATGGGTTGCTCTCAAATGACAAGTGTCAGTTTCTCTCAGAGCAGCCAACCAGCTAGTGGTTGTAGGGGCGGCTATTTATAGACTAGGGAGCAGCCCGACATGATAAGACATAAATGCCCTTCAATGATATGACCGTTAGGTGGATAGATATTTTGGGACAGCTGGTGCATAGCCCAGCAACGGTCGGAATTTTGAGTAGCAAAATCCTCAGGGCTATCATGTTCCTCACTGTGTAGGAAATTCGCACTGGCGAATTCCTAACTCCTCAGTCAGAACAAATTCCTCAGAGACCAGAAGAACTTCGTCTCTGTCACTGAAGAAGTTGACTGAACTGTATGAGATTTCCAATGGCTTCACTCGAAGGGATTGGTAGGTGTAGGATGTTGAGTTGAGCATCACATGGAAATTTTTCCTTAGTATTTCCTCGTCCCCCTTTAACAGTACGGTATTTTCTATGACTCAAGAAATAGAAAATGAAACTACGAAAACAAAAGTCTTCACGCTTCATGCTCCTTGAATGAATACCAAGTCCTCACGGTCACACCATTTTCTTCACTTTCGAAGTCTTTAGAAAGTCTTCAGAGATCCAAAGTCTTCAGTCAAAGAACTTCATTTTTAGGGGCCGACTTTCTCCGTAAATATCAAACTCCTCATAGACTTATAGACCTGTGTACACTCATAAACACATTAGTCCCTTAACCTATAAGTCTTCAATACACCAAAATCACTAAGGGGCACTAGATGCACTTACAACTAGCCATAACGACAAGCAAATGAAAAAGAGGCGGACAAAGAAAGAGAGGGAGGATAGAGAGAGAGAGAGAGGGCGAATAAAACGCCAAGGGTGAAGTGGGGGAGAGGAAAACGAGAGGCAAATGGCAAATAATTTAATGCGGGAGATAAGGGTATGTGATGGGTACTTGGTATATTGACTTTTGCGTAGACTCCCCGGCAACGGCGCCAGAAATCTTCTCTGCTACCTCTTGAGCACTGTGTTGGATTTCCTTGAAGAGGAAAGGATGATGCAGCGAAAGTAGCGTAAGTATTTTCCTTAGTTTTTGAGAACCAAGGTATGAATCCAGTAGGAGGCTACGCGCAAGTCCCTCGTACCTGCACAAAACAAATAACTCCTCGCAACCAACGCGATAAGGGGTTGTCAATCCCTTCACGGTCACTTACGAGAGTGAGATCTGATAGATATGATAAGAAAATATTTTTGGTATCTTTATGATAAAGATGCAAAGTAAAATAAAAGCAAATTAAAAAAGCAAGAGAGGAGGAGAACATTGTATTGAGATCCAAAAACAGAGAAGAAGGCATCTAGCTAATAACTATGGACCCAAAGGTCTGAGGTAAACTACTCACACTTCACCGGAGAGGCTATGGTGTTGATGTAGGAGCCCTCTGTGATGGATACCCCCTCCGGCGGAGCTCCGGAACAGCCCCCAAGATGGGATCTCGTGGATACAAAAAGTTACGGCGGTGGAATTAGGGTTTTGGCTCCGTATCTGATCGTTTGGGGGTACATAGGTATATATAGGAGGAAGGAGTACGTAGGTGGAGCAACAGGGGGCCCACGAGGGTGGAGGGCACGCCTGGGGGGGTAGGCGCGCCCCCTACCTCGTGGCCTTGTCCTTTGTTTCTTGACATAGGGTCCAAGTCTCCTGGATCATGTTCGGCGAGAAAATCACGTTCCCGAAGGTTTCATTCCGTTTGGACTCCGTTTGATATTCCTTTTCTTCGAAACCCTGAAATAGGCAAAAAACAACAATTTTGTGCTGGGCCTCCGGTTAATAGTTTAGTCCCAAAAATAATATAAAAGTGGATAATAAAGCCCAATAATGTCCAAAACAGTAGATAATATAGCATGGAGCAATCAAAAACTATAGATACGTTGGAGACGTATCATTATGCATTGTGTATTTAAAGTTTTAAACATCCCCGGTATTCCTACATATATTTGGCCACTTCGAGGTGGTTCTTGACTTCTGGCCCCTCTCATCGATCTTCGACGACGCGCCCAACCGTGGGCCCGCGCGGTCAAAGTTGTGCATTGGAATTTTGAATATCACAGACCACCCTTTTCACTCAAATATATTTGGGCCACATGCTGGTGTGGATGTCTTCTGACCCTCTCTAACGTTATTTTTTGCTGCAAAGACTCCGATGACACTCAACAGACACAGGTATAATATCTTAACTATGTGAAATACAAGTTCGCTGTGAATCACCACGCCTGTGCAAGTGCGAGCAAAGGTGGAGGTACTGGCTCAACCGTGTGTGATGCAAGTGCGCTATAAAATCACCACGACCACGCAAGCATGAGCAAAGGGAGGTACTGGCTTAACCATGTGCGATGCAAGGTGCCTTGTAAAACCACCACCTGTGCAAGCTAAAGGCGGGTAAGTTTATTTGGAAATTAGGACGAACCGTGTGCGATAGACCAGCTAGTTAGAAATATAAAAAAACTACCCGCCATGAGCGTTGCAAAAATTGGCGGTTCCGCGCCACTTTTCCTTATTATCATACACGCATATTGTTATTGGACTGTGCGTGGTTTTGGGCACTCTTGCCCTGCATCAATTCCTTTACCCAAATTTTAGTAGCCGTCGTACTTCAACCATCACCCACACTCCTCCAGCACCGACCTTATAGTAAAATTGCAGTAGCCGAGGCATTTGAATCGTCGCCTTCCCTTGTCCACCACCATCTCCACCCACCATTACTAAAAATTTTAGTAGCCATGACGTATCCTCAAACACCAACCCTCCTCCATAGTCCCCCACCCGTCCCCTCCCCCCTCGAACCCTAGCTCACGGTCACTGCCGGTGCCGCCACCAACCCCTGTCGTTCTTCCCGTTCCTCCTAGCTTAGATAATAAAGTTCAGGTTACCTAGTGATTCCCATACCGTCGCCCCACTCCCCTGAGTTTTTAGATGAGGCCTGCGGTGTCCCTCCTCGCCAGATCCACATCCCCTGCTCCAGCATGTCACAGCCTAAGCTCGACCACATATCCCGGGGAGCCTGACGAGCGTTCGGCCAAGAAGAGGTTTATCATGGCCTCTCCGGCGGACGTTGGCGAGGTGGCCGCCGTTCGCCCCGACCTATCGATCCCGGAGAAACACGTTGCCGCGGAAGCCGACAGAGACGTTGACTACGTTGCCATGCTGAAAGCTTCATGTCAGCGGGCTAGCGTATTACTGTATCTTGGGAAAGCTGGCTACGACATCAAGCTCGACCACAGCGACGGCTTCACGCGGGCCATGTCACAGGTTAAGTGGTCCATCCCCAACCCCTCTGGTTCAACCACCATCGATCTCTTCGATGGCCCTGCCGCTGATCTCCTCTGCCAAGCGGTCAAGGATTTGTGAGCTTTATACGCCATCGAGCCCATTTTGTCATTTCTGAAGGACACGTTCTACGGCGGCGGCTTGGGATCCTCAATTGCCAAGTCAGATCTCATCGACCACGACCACGAGGAGGACACCCATGAAGGTTCTTCCAAGGTGAAACAGCCCATCTGTGACTTTAGAGAACGCACCATGGGTCTATGCTCTTCCAACTGGAAGGATCCCGTCCATGAAATGTGAGGCAACATTCTATTAGCAAATCTTACCTTTTCTAGCTTGCCAACCCGTACCCTTTGTTGTAGTAGCATTTGTCGTTGCGGTGCTTTAACTGTGTCGTGTTTAATTATTTCGCTTATGCAAAAATGGATTGTTCACTTCAGTTTCACGAACGGCTATATTTAGTTGTTTATAGTGAGTAGATGCCATGTTTATCTGTATTTGGTTGCTAGGTTGGTCGGAGTGAGCATTTTTCCAGTTATCGAGCAGATGCCTTGTTTATATATATTTGGTTCTTAGTTTGGTTGAAGTGAGCATTTGTCCGGTTATTAAGCAGATGCCTTGTTTTTCTGTATTTCGTTGTTAGGTTGCTTTTTTAGCATTTGTCCAGTTATCAAGCAGACGCCTTGTTTATCTGTATTTGGTTGTTAGGTTGCTTTTTTTAGCGTTTGTCCAGTTATCAAGCAGATGCCTTGTTTATCTTTATCTGCTTGTTAGGTTGGTTGAAGTGAGCATTAGTCCAGTTTTCAAGCATATGCCATGTTTATCTGTATTTGCCTATTAGGTTGGTTGCAGTGAGACTCTGTCCAGTTTTTAATGGCTATATTTGGTCGTTATACTGGTCATTTATGCCTTGTTTATTTCAGTCATTCACAATGTGTTGTTCATTATGTGCAAGTTGGAACTGTGCCGCTCGACTACATCAATACCAGTTTGAATGGCTATATTTGGTTCCAGTTATTCCTAGTGTAGTTAACACATGCCCTTTATTTCAGTTTTACACATTTATCCAGTGTGATGTTTAAGCATTACCTGCGTTCTATTCATTTTCAACAATACCAGTTTGAATTGCAATATTTGATGGCTGTTAAGCCTACTGTCGGTAACATTGCCTTCCATTTTATATCTGCTTTAACAGCATGCTGAAACCAACACATTCAAGCTATCATTTGGAGATGATGTTGTGTACCTTTGCTATATTTGTTTGATGTTAAGGTTGCCGTACTTATCATGCCTTTCCACTACTTATGCAGGACAACAGCGGGAGTGGCCACCATTTTCCGTCGAGGTTAGCTTCATCCCTCGGATTGTACTCCCCCCGTCGTTCCATAATGTAGTGCATATAGATCCAGGCCTGGACACTTGTTAGCTTCTAATATTGACTTGTTGCTTGTAGGTACATATGCCCTTGTCAAGGATCCACGCATCGACCCTTTTTGCGCATGGGGAAATGAGATATTCATGAACAAGCATCAAGTGAGGAAACTAATAAGGATTATTAGTAAAAAGATACGAATGGTGGCAAGCAAATTATTTGTTTATGCTCTATCCAACACAACAATGATATGTAGGATGGTAACTACAAACTCTGCAGCCTTCTATTTTTACTGCCCATAATGAGTTGTTAGACAACAATGTCTGAATCTTTTTCGTTCCCAGTGGTCCCCGAAGCAGTTCACTCAAGATTACCTCGCAAAGTACATGATTGGTGGACACACAATGAAGGTTAAAGTATTTCATCCAGACTACAATGAGCACCGAGAAGTCGTAATGAAGATAGTGAAGGATGGACGGGCAGCCATCACAAGGGGTTGGCCTAGAGTCGTGTGCGCATTATGCATGGAGGAGGGCACAATATGGGCATTCTGCTTCACCTTCTCCAGCAACCAAAATGTCTTTCGCCTCTCTCTTTACAGTCTTTAGTACAACTGTGGTTCATCATTCTTTACTTGGTGCTTCTGTAGTTCTTCAGTATGTGTACCTGTGCATCAAATTATGCATTCGTGGTTGAACCTATATTTGTAATAAACATGGTTGGATATGAAATAAGTGATTGCCTACTTTCAAATTCAAAACATGTGATTTTTAAATTAGGGATTAATTAGGGATTACACTGCACACAGTTTGCGAAAGAAAAACGTCTGCGATAGACATGGAGATCAGAAACGTTTCTAGGATCCACTACGTGTGCGATCAATCTCCACTGCACACACGACATCCTCTTGAAAATTGTTTGCGTTAGGCCACCTTGCGCAAATGTTTACCATATAAAAACTGTGTGTGATGGACAGCCTCTGCCACACAGTTTATTATACGCACCATGTGTGATGCATTCAATAACACGAACGATAAAATTGTTAATATCGTGTGCAATGGCAACACTATCACACACGATTTAATAGAAAAAATTGTGTGTTATGTACCTATGAACGGAAAAGTTTTCCTTGGAGCGACGGTGTGTGATGTACATACGAACGGGAACATTTAGCGGGGACTGACTGTGTGGGATGTACTTGCGATCGGAAACAATTTTGCCTGTATAATTGTATTTTTACCTCTACTATACGTATTTCCGTATTTGAGCACTCGCCGGTTGCACACAACCTCATTTTGTCGAGCATGTGTGCCAGGAGGGCATATCCCCGACGGTTTCTGGGTCGTGTAGGAAGGACCCCCCTATTACGTCACTCACTAGGCAACGGTTCCAAATGCCGTCGCGAAAAGGGGTTTAAAACTGTTTGTATAGCACCAACACGTACTAGTGCAAAATAAGACATTTCAAATGCCATTTATCTAAATTGTCATATTATGTGTCTGTAAGTTGTTCAAACATGCATGAAAATGCCATAAACAGATTCTTTTGATTTTCTTTGATAATTTTTCATATATAAATTATTTCATTCCGAGCTACGGTTTAATTTCTTAGATTTTTAGAAGTTTTGGGTATTTTCTGAGATTTCTAGGCTATTTAGAAATAAAATAAATACAGAAAATGTATTACCACATCAGCAAAGCATCAGGGTGACGTTAGCAGGTCAACTGGGCGGCCAGGGTGAAACCTGACATGTGGGACCCAGCAGTCAGTGTCTCAGGGGTTAATTAAGGTTAAAACTAATCTTAACCAGAACTAATAATGGCCTGGGGCCCAGTGTCAGTGTATGTGGGTGGTTTAGCTGGTAGTGATCAGTACTAATCATGCGGCCACGTTGGCATGCCAGAGTTTGGCCGGCGGCGACCTCAATCCGCGGCAGAGTCCGCTCGGGAAACACCCGCCGGCGAGCAAAACAGCGGCGAAGAGCATCTACGCGCAGCTGGCGCTCAGCCGCATCCATCTAAGCAAGCGGGAGGGGCCGAGGTTGACCGGACTCACCAGAATCAAGCTCGCGGCAGCGGCCGGAGTTCGGGTGACATCGCTCTCGGTGTTAGAGTACACAAGATGAGGAGTTGGTGGGCATTCCAAGCTCCTGGGAGCGTACAGAGCACAGTGACGCGCTCGGTTACGAGCCTTAGCGGCTGCAGCATCGACGCTGACATCACCGGTGACGTGGGGCTCTCGGGTCTGGCTATCGAGCTAGCTAAGGGATGTGCGCAACGGCGAGGTAAGGGGGGTTTCGATCGGGGGGTCCCAACGGTTCGTTTGGTGCAGATGGCGATGCTGGGAAGGCCCTCACAATGACAAAATCGACGGCGGCATCCGGCGGCCGGAGGTGGAAGACGATGACGAACCCGACATTGTGGCGCTTCCTTGCTCGTGGCCATTGATGAGGTGACGAGTAGGAGCTCAGCGGAGACGAGGGACATGGTGGGGAGACCTCAGGTGGGCGGTGGCTACGCGTTCGCGGGATGGCGGTCGGTGGCTGCGCTCAGACGCGAGTGAGGATAGAGCAGAGGTGGGAGCCAGAGAGTGAGGAGAAAGTGAGGGGAGGCATCGGCTGTCTCCGTGGCGCTTGAATGGGGCGGGGGAGGCAGCAGGTGGTGGCCGCGAGTGCGCGCGCAGGCAATATGCCTCTGCCTACTGGGAGAGGTGGAAGAAGACCTCAGCGCCCCTGGTGGGCTGGGCCAATTCTCTCCTGGGCCAGGTTAGCAAGTAAGATTATGCTATGTTTTATTTTTCTGTTCAGTTTTCTCTTTATTTATTTCTTTCTGCCACGGTTTTGAATTCTAACAAGTTCAAACAATGCCAAAAGATTTCTGAAATATTTATGTGGATTATCTAGACTTTTCCAAATGAACACAATTATTTTAGAAGTATTTGAAAACATATTCTAGCTATATGAATATAAATTCAAATTCAAATAACTTAATGATTTAAATTCAAGGTCCCAAAATATTCCATAAAAATGTTCATCATTTTTGTTTGGGCTCCAAACCTTTGCCAAAATATAACCAACATTATTTAAGGCCTTTTGGAAACACTGAATGCATTTTCAGGGTTTTTGCCCTTTTTTAAATTTAGAGGCTTCAAATTTCCTCATTTCCGTTTTCATTGAAATTAAATTTGATGACATGATGCTCACCAATGCAACTAATTGCGAATAAATTTTTTGGGTTGTGACAGAGCTAGAAAAACGTCGACGATAGGGGAAGGATCTCGTGGGTTGAGGAATTGATAATTTTATGCGGGAGAGAGAGGGGGTGGAGTTAGTCAGCCGCCGTCACATCATCCTGCTTCCAAATGGCCCCGCATTCTCTAGTGCAGTATGGTTGCCGTCTTTGATATCCTTGATGCCCTCTTTGAAGATTGTGGTGGTGTGCATGCTGGGGGGCAAAGAAGCACAAGCGAGAGTGGTCGCCATATAACCTTGGATGGGGATGAATTGTGTGCTCAGGGGAGGGGGAGTGTGTGTGTGTGTGTGTGTGCGCGCGCGCGCGCGCACGCGCGTGCGTGCGTGTATGTGTCAGATATTGAGAGAAATCAAACCTATGGAGAGAATGTGTGTGTATGTGACGGAAAAGCTACATCCTAAATAGGGTTTTCATGAAGAGATTGTGTGTGAGAGATAGAGAGCGATGTGCGGGCCTTGAGGCGGGCAGGGGCCGAGTGAGGGTGTCAAAATGTGTGCGTTGATGCATGTGTTTACATGTGATTGTGTGAGGCACGGACGAATCGAGAGAGTTGGTTTATGTGTTACTGATGCTCCTCTCTCTCTCTCTCTCTCTCTCTCTCTCTCTCTCTCTCTCTCTCTCTCTCGCACACACAAGTACAAATAGAAGACCGTTCTCTCATGTATATACAACATATCAGCATCTCTCAATGTATCACTCATGCATGATCATTTGCACATTCACACCTCTCTAGATCTCTATCACACACTGTAGGATCGAAAGTATGTCTAGAGGGGGGGTGATTAGACTACTTGACCAATTAAAAATCCATCCTTTTCCCAATTTTAGTCTTTGACAGATTTTAGTATCTTAGCACAAGTCAAGCAATCTTAACACAATTCAAGCAAGTATGCAAAGACTCTATGAGCAGCGGAAAGTAAAGCATGCAACTTGCAAGAATGTAAAGGGAAGGGTTTGGAGAATTCAAACGCAATTGGAGACACGGATGTTTTTGTCGTGGTTCTAATAGGTGGTGCTATCATACATCCATGTTGATGGAGACTTCAACCCACAGAGGGTAACGGTTGCGCGAGTCCACGGAGGGCTCCACCCACGAAGGGTCCACGAAGAAGCAACCTTGTCTATCCCATCAAGGCCATCTCCCACGAAGGACTTGCCTCACTAGCGGTAGATCTTCACGAAGTAGGCGATCTCCTTGCCCTTACAAACTCCTTGGTTCAACTCCACAATCTTTGTCGGAGGCTCCCAAGTGACACCTAGCCAATCTAGGAGACACCACTCTCGAAGAAGTAACAAATGGTGTGTTGATGATGAACTCCTTGCTCTTGTGCTTCAAATGATAGTCTCTCCAACACTCAACTCTCTCTCACAGGATATGGATTTGGTGGAAAGAAGATTTGAGTGGAAAGCAACTTGGGGAAGGCTAGAGATCAAGATTCGTATGGTAGGAATGGAATATCTTGGCCTCAACACATGAGTAGGTGGTTCTTTCTCAGAAAATGTGTATTGGAAGTTGCACTTTCAATCTCCCCCTTTTTGGTAATTGATGACAACATATAGATCAAAGCTTCGACAAATGATAATAAGAGTGAAAAACATTGTCGCTTTGAGAAGTATGTGAAAAGCAAGAGCTCCCCCTAAATTTGTGCATAGTTTATGATTTGCTTTGGACTGCAAATGCACAGAGAATTAGGCTCATGGGTTACTCTTCCATGTCACATACATCTTGGTGGAGCGCTCAAAATGATAATAATTAAATACATGCACTCATCACCAAGCAAAGTGAATGATCATATAGGGATGAAATAATAATGTCATCCAACAAGTATTAAGGTAGCATATGATCAAACACACATGATCATCCAAGTATCACACAGACAGAAAGTATCTCTAACAAGCAAATAAAGTTCAACCACCAAAGCAAGAGAGAATAAAAAGCAACGCTCTCTCTCGAAGCCTAGGATCTATACATTTTTCTCCCCCTTTGGCAACAAGTTACCAAAAAGTTCCTAGAAAATGCATAGCACTAAATCGTCTCTCAAGCTTGGTCTTCAGGTGGTGGTGTCCGGATAACTCCAAGAACGAAGGCTTCAGTCGATGTGGATGGAGCTGATGGAGTAGGTGCTGGATCTGGTGGCACTGAAGTTGTAGCTAGTGCAGATGAAGTGGCTCTGGTGTCTGGAACTAGCACTGCAGCAGACCTCTGAGCTCTAGGCACTCTGGCAAATGCATCAGTGGTTGTCTTGCCCTTCCTCTCCTGCATATCATCCTGAAGTTGCTCCACAACAGACTGGATCTCGGTTACCTTCACATCCAAGTCATAGAACTTTTGCTCCACGATCCTTTCCAGGCTCTACTGGTTTTGAGTCAGGGTGGCCAGTCCCTTCTCAATCCTCAGAGTGGAGGCAATCAAGTAGCCAAGCTGATCTTGCTTGCTCTTCAGAAGATACTGAGATGCTTCTTCAATAGTTGGAATCCTTGCATCCTTTTCAGCCTTTGCCTTCTCCTTCTTCGCTTGTGCGTGCACAGAAGATGGTTCATTTTCATCCATCACCACAGTGTTGTCCTCAAATTCTGGGTAGATGGGCAGGTGCTCCTTGTCCAGCAGATATGTGCCAGTGCCCATCTTGGAGTTAATCAGCTCTTGGATCTGTGGGGCATACCCGCAACTCCTCTTCTGATCTATAGCTATCCTATTTATGGTTTCCACTATGAGGCTCATGACTTTGAACTTCTGTGGAACATCAGGTGGTGGTGTCCGGATGACTCCAAGAACGAAGGCTTCAGTCGAAGTAGATGGAGCTGATGGAGTAGGTGCTGGAGCTGGTTGCGCTGAAGCTGTAGCTGGTGCAGATGAAGTGGCTCTAGTGTCTGGAAGAGGCACTGCAGCAGACCTCTGAGCTCTAGGCACTCTGGCAAATGCATCAGTAGTTGTCTTGCCCTTCCTCTCCTGCATATCATCTTGAAGTTGCTCCACAACAGACTGAATCTCAGTTACCTTCACATCCAAGTCATAGAATTTTTGCTCCACGATTCTTTCCAAGCTCTCCTAGTTTTGAGTCAGGGTGGCCAGTCCCTTCTCAATCCTCGGAGTGGATGCAATCAGGTAGCCAAGCTGATCTTGCTTGCTCTTCAGGAGATACTGAGATGCTTCTTCAGTAGTTGGCATCCTTGCAGCCTTTTCAGCTTTTGCCTTCTCCTTCTTGGCTTGTGCGTGCATAAAAGATGGTTCATCCTCATTCATAACCACAATGTTGTCCTCGAAGTCTGGATAGATAGGCACGTGCTCCTTGTCCAGCAGATATGTACCAGTGCCCATCTTGGAGTTGATTAGCTCCTGGATCTGTGGGGCATACCCACAACTCCTCTTCTGATCTGCAGCTGTCCTCTTGATAGTTTCAACTATTAGGCTCATGACTTTGAACTTCTGTGGGACATCAAAGATGTGAAGCAAGTTAATTGCATGGCCTCTGATCATCTTGTGATCACCTGACTATGGCAAGAGAGTGTGCCAGAGGATCCAGTTGATAGTTGGCAATACTAACAGAAGGTAATGTACAGATCCAAACTTATGTGTCTCAAGAGCAGCATCTGGGATCTCCTTGTACATGTGTGCCATGGAGTTGTGATCCTTCTTCTTCTTGGGATAGACATCCAAGTCATCTTCACTGTCTTCTGGGTCATTGATCAATTTAGCCCATTCTGCAACAGTTGACTGGTACCTCGTACCCTCAGACATCCAGACAATCCTTCCATCTGTGTAGAAGTGAGCTGTGGAGTAGAACTACATGATGAGCTCATCATTCCATTTTGTGAGCTTCTGAGCCACAAACTCATCAACTCCACAAGCCTTGAAACTGTCATACACACCTGGATAATGTTTATCGTTCTCCTTGATGTAGTCCCAGTCGACCCATCTCATGTCACACACTATTGGTTTCTTGTCAAGCAAGATGGTCTCATAGAAGTCCTGCTGTTCCTTTGTATGGAACATGTAGTCCACAGCAGTCCTTCTCCTAGTGGCATATGGATCAGACTCTCTCCATAGCCTTAGACCTGAGTCCTTCCTGACTTTTATGTTCTCTACAACTGGATGAGCATCATTGTGATCTGGAATTTTTGGCTTTAACTTCCTCAAGACATGTGGCTCATCATCTTCTTCTTCCATTTCAGCTTCAGGCACTAGGGCCTTGTTCTTCTCCTTGGCAGGGATGTTCCTGGTGCTCCTCTTTGGTTTTGGCTTTGGAGCTGGAGCAGCAGCCTTAGGAGCAGTCTTAGTCTTAGATGGAACAACCCCTGCCCTGATGGCATCACCCATAAGCTTCTGAGCTTTGGGTGCTGGTGCAGCATCTTCTTCCTCTTCCTCTTCAGAATCTCTCATGATTGAGGATCTCCCAAGCACTCTAGTAGTGGTCTTCTTGACCCTCTATTTCCTCTTCTTCCATTCTACAGCAGCTTCTTTGGGTTCAGATTCCAAAGGTACTTGAGTAGATGCTCTGGCCTTAGACATTGGAATTCTCTTGGCAGGCACTTTGGTCTTCATACCAGGCTTGGTGGCAGCAGCTGTGCCATATTCCTTCTTCAGGACTTTCCTCTTTGAGATGGTTTCTTCTTCCTCAGCCACATAGTCCTCATCCTATGACTCTGAGGTTTTTTCTTGCTGGCCCTGGTGGCAGCCTTTGGCAGATTGCTTGGTGTGCTCCTACTGCCATCATCTGAGCTGCTAGAGGGACTAGTGCCCTCACTCAAGTGAACCTGCTCCTCTGACCTGTTCTGGCTATCACTTTGATCAGACATATTGCAAACACTGACATCAGACCCTGTGAATAGATATAGATGAGATAGAGTGGATGTGCATCACAAAATGCAGAGGTTTTTGCAAAAGAATGAGTCAAAAACTTAGTTTTAGTTTTCCACAGAAAGCATTTAGGATCAACCGATTTGTAAACTCGGTGATACTGAAGCAGCTGTTGGAACCTAAACTAGTGAACTCGATCAGACCGAGTCACAGTTCGGTGGCACCGAGACAGCTAGGGTTTCACAAAATACTGAACTCGGTCACACCGATTTGCAATTCTCGGTCAGGCCGAGAATCACATGTGCAATGGCCTGAGCCGAATCGGTGGTATCAAGTTCCACAACTCGGTGGGTCCGAGATGGTTTCAGCGGAAACCTAACCCTAAATTCTCAATTCACGACTAAACTACGGAGTGTTTTCGATGGATAGAATGATCTCAATCGTGGCAAGATGCATGGTGAACACAATGTGCTAGGAATCAGATAACGATAGCACAGTGATCGAGTTCATACCCTAGTTCGGCGATGAACTCGCTATGGCGGCAACCGCGGGGATGATTCCCATTGACGGCGGCGGAGACCAGCAACAGGAGGCGGCTGGCGATGAGGAGGACGATCCGGAGACCCTGGAGGCAGAGCAGGCTAAGCGTGGGTCGAGGAGGTTCGGAAAGTTTTCCAAAATTTGACCCATGGATATATATAGCCCGACCCTGTCGGTGTGACCGAGTGGAACAACTCGGTGGCACCGAGATTCATAACTGCAAGCAGTTACTGAAACTCGATGTGACCGAAAAGCTCAAATCGGTTGCACCGAGATTAAAAACCTAGATCGACTTAGTGATCTCGGTATGACCGAAATGGGTGAATTGGTCAGACCGAAACGCACAAAGAAGTTTTGGAAGTTTAAGTCTATGACGAATCGGGGACTCCGAGTGCTCCTCACACAGAGTGGTTCGAATCTGACTTGATCAAATTTTTTGATGCAGCATGAATAGAGTTTGAGATGAGAAAAGCATAGATAGCTAGAGAAGGTTCTTAGGCATTCTTGTCCATCCACTTGGCCAAAAGAAAATGAAACCAAACAATCAAAACAACAAGTGGATGTCCTCGAATGAGTAAATTATGCAACCAACATGCTCACACAATAAAATGACAAATGAAATATGTGGCAAAGCATGCACAAACAATTCTAGCATCTATCAAGCAATTGGCGATGACTAGGTCATCTATATATGAGTATATTGACTTAGGAGTCAAATGTGAACATTTGATCATAGGTCATACTCATTGTTTAAGCACAAGTGGGGTTACCACCTTTACATAAAGCGTTGTTGTGTTCACACCATTAGAGTTGCTTTAACTCAATTGTTAGAGTAAAGCTCCACCTAGATGTGAGATCCCCCTAAGAGGGATGAACTAACCTTGGGTTTTGTCGATGATGACTTCATGTAGATGTTGAATATGTGGATGCTCAATGTTGATGTAGATCATTTGGAGCTATCCCTTGGAGTGAGTTGCATTTTGAATACCTACACGGGTTAGTCCCACAAGGAACAAACAAGGATATCCATAGACATAGAGTGATGCACACACAAGATGATGTCTATGAAAGCTTTAGGTTGCCTTGTCCCTTGTCTTACCAACAAGAGGGTTTGTGACTCCTTGAACTAGTGCAAGATGTGAAAGTTGATTGCACTCGTTCTTGGCAAAATGATAAGAGTGAAGTATGTTGGCGGAGTCACGCTCAAGAACTCTCTGGTTCTTCTTCTTCGGGATCCACACCATCTTGATGGGAATCCTCGGAGTTGTAGTTGTACTTGATGAAGTGGAACTTGATGTAGTCTTGGGAACCCACTTGACCAAGGCCTTAGAAGCTTCTTCAAATGCATCAATTTCCTCTTGAAGCTTGTCCTTGCCTTTTTTCTTGTGGTCTTGTGGTGGAAGATCATCTTGAGCTTCTGTCCCTTTGAAATAAGTAGGATCATACTTCTCTTGTTGAGGAACAAACTTTGTTTTGGGGTATTGATCTTCTTCCCACTCAACTCCATTGGCATTGAACTTTCGTTCAATACCAATACCTTGATTCTTCCGGTGCCTTCCTTGCCTGCGTACAATTTCCTCGAATTGCTTACTCCTGGCAAGGCTCTTGTAAACACCTCTCTCTATAATTCCCTTCAATAAGCTATTTTCTTGCTCAAGTGTAACTTGGCTAAGACAATCATTAGTAGAATCAAGAGAACTACTAGAAGAAACAATATTGGATTTAGCATGACTATTGTTACTACTAGAAGAAGAATCTTTCTTGTTCTTGCTACTAGACTTGACTTGAGGCATGTAAGTGGATAAGAGTAAACGCTTGGCAATGTAAGAAGAATTTTTCTTGCGAAGATCATCATTGATTGCCTTTAAGGACTCATGCTCTTGCTCAAGGTTGAGCTTTTCAAAACATAATTTCTCATGAGTCCTTAAAAGTTCTCGATGATCTCCTAAGATAGTTTCATGAGCTAACTTAAGAGTGTTTAGTTCTTTAGTTAGAGACTCAATCTTCTCCTTATCATTGTCATTCGTTTCATCATAGTATTCATCACTATAGTTGTCAACAAGTAAATCATCATCACCTAACAAGTCATCTTCATCACTATTGAAATCAACATACTCGGGGTGTGATACCTTTGGACCTCTGGCCATGAAGCATCTTCCGATTCCTTCATTTTGTGAATCAAATATGTCGTAGGAGTTGGTTGACACAAGTGTATATTCGGAGTCGGAGTGATAGCTTCTCTCGGAGTCATTGTCGGAGTCGGAGCCAGATACCCATTCACCAATATGAGCTTGATGTCTTCGTTTTGTGTAGCTCCTTGATGACTTGTCCTTCCTTTCCGAATCCTTGCTTCTCGTGAGGGTCTTCGTTCATATCGATCATCCCTACTCCTTCTCTCCCTTGATGGTGATTCTTCTCTTCTACTTCTTCTTTTGGGAGAATCTTCTCTTCTCTTGTGGGAAGCCGTACACTCATTGGAGTAGTGTCCGGGTCTTCCACAATTGTAGCAGTTTCGCTCTCGACTAGAAGATCTTTTGTCATTGTAGGACCTTGACATGGAACTTCTCTCTTTGCTTCTATTCTTGTAGAAATTGTTTAAGTTCTTCACCATCAGGCTCAATTCTTCATTGAAGCTTTGTTTATCGTTTGATGATGTGGGGGCTTCACATGAAGCTTTGTAAGCACCACTTGACTTGTTATGGAGCTCCTCCTTATCCTTGAGTGACATCTCATAAGCAAAAATTCTTCCAATGACTTCCGTTGGCTTGAGATCTTTGTAATTTGGCATCATTTGGATCAATGTGCATACGGTATCGTATTTTCCATCCAAGGCTCTTAGGATCTTCTTGATGATGAATTTGTCGGTCATCTCTTCACTTCCTAAGCCGGCAATCTCATTTGTGATAAGAGCAAGCCTAGAGTACATCTCAGCGACACCTTCACCATCCTTCATTTTGAACTTGTCAAGTTGACTTTGAAGCACATCCAACTTGGATTCCTTGACGGAGTCGGTACCTTCGTGCATATCAATCAAAGTATCCCAAATTTCCTTTGCATTCTCAAGACGGCTGATTTTGTTGAATTCTTCGGGGCACAGTCCGTTGAACAGGATATCACAAGCTTGACCATTATGTTGTAGCATCTTCAACTCTTCCGTGGTAGCTTCACGATTCGCTTCTCTCCCATCAAAGAATTCACCTTGCAAGCCAACACACACAATAGCCCAAATGGCGGGGTTATGTCCAAGAATATGCATTTTCATCTTATGCTTCCAACTAGCAAAATTAGTACCATCAAAGTAAGGACCTCTATGGTGATAATTTCCCTCGCTAGACGCCATACTCTCCTAGGTTGTGAAACCAAGGCTATGACCACCAAAAGCTATGGAAATCAAAGCATATGGACACCAAAGCTCTTATACCACTTGTAGGATCGAAAGTATGTCCAGAGGGGGGGTGATTAGACTACTTGACCAATTAAAAATCTATCCTTTTCCCAATTTTAGTCTTTGACAGATTTTAGCTATCTTAGCACAAGTCAAGCAATCTTAACACAATTCAAGCAAGTATGCAAAGAGCCTATGAGAAGTGGAAAGTAAAGCATGCAACTTGCAAGAATGTAAAGGGAAGGGTTTGGAGAATTCAAACGCAATTGGAGACACGGATGTTTTTGTCGTGGTTCTGGTAGGTGGTGCTATCGTACATCCACGTTGATGGAGACTTCAACCCACGGAGGGTAAAGGTTGTGCGAGTCCACGGAGGACTCCACCCACGAAGGGTCCACGAAGAAACAACCTTGTCTATCCCATCATGGCCATCGCCCACGAAGGACTTGCCTCACTAGCGGTAGATCTTCACAAAGTAGGCGATCTCCTTGCCCTTACAAACTCCTTGGTTCAACTCCACAATCTTTGTCGGAGGCTCCTAAGTGACACCTAGCCAATCTAGGAGACACCACTCTCCAAGAAGTAATAAATGGTGTGTTGATGATGAACTCCTTGCTCTTGTGCTTCAAATGATAGTCTCCCCAACACTCAACTCTCTCTCACAGGATATGGATTTGGTGGAAAGAATATTTGAGTGGAAAGCAACTTGGGGAAGGCTAGAGATCAAGATTCATATGGTGTGAATGGAATATCTTGGTCTCAACACATGAGTAGGTGGTTCTCTCTCAGAAAATGTGTATTGGAAGTGTAGGTATGTTCTGATGGCTCTCTCTACGAATGAAGAGTGTGTGGAGGGGTATATATAGCCTCCACACAAAAACTAACCGTTACAAACAATTTACCAATCTCGGTGAGACCAAATTGAGAAACTCGGTCGGACCGATTTAGCAAACCTAGTGACCGTTAGGATTTTTAGTGGGACTGAGATGCAACTCGGTAGGACCGATATGGTTAGGGTTAGGGCATAACGTAATCTCGGTGTGACCAATTACACAAACTCGGTGGGACCGATTTTGGTAATAAGCTAACCAGAGAGTTGGTCAGGTAAACTCGGTGGGACCGATCGCTCATTTCGGTGGGACCGAAATGTTACAAAAGGGAAACAGAGAGTTTACATTGCAATCTCGGTGGGACCGATCGCTCATCTCGGTAGGACCGAAACATTATGAAGGGAAACAGAGAGATTACAACCCCATCTCGGTGTGACCGAGATCCCTATTGGTGAGACTGATTTACCTAGGGTTTGTGGCAGTGGCTATGACATCTGAACTCAGTGGCGCCGGATAGGAAGAATCGGTGGGGCCGAGTTTGACTTTTGGTTTAGGTCATATGTGGATGTGGGAAGGTAGTTGAGGGTTTTGGAGCATATCACTAAGCACTATGAAGCAAGAACCTCATCAAGCAACACCTCACCCCTCCTTGATAGTACTGGGTTTTCCTATAGACTCAATGTGATCTTGGATCACTAAAATATAAAATGTAGAGTCCTGAGCTTTGACCTTGAGCCAAACTTTTTGTCCTTAGTATTTTGAGGGGTCCACTTTCCTCATCCATGCCATGCCATTCATTGAGCTTTTTTCTGAAATATTAATCTTGGAATATCATTAGCTCAATGAGCTATATGTTGTTGGGAATTACCAAAACCACCTAGGAATAGTTGCACTTTCACACACACACACACTGTCTCCACACCGCGCCCTTCTGCCACAACACACATATAGACATATACGCGCGTTCTCTCTCAGTAACACACACATAATCAGTATTAAAAAATGTCTAGGGCACACCTAAAAACGTCCAAATCCAAATAAGCATTAACTGAAGCTAAATTCAAATATACGGAAAAATTGTAGCATGAAGAACTTTTCCAGGAAAAAAAGTAGAGTAATATTCGGGGATTGTTTTCACACACACAAAAAGGTTCGGTGGATGTCCTTCGAGCGTGACACAATGACGCACCGTTCGATTGACCGCGTGGCCGCGGGGCACGCACTTGCACAGGATTCCGTATTGATGTTGTGCTAACTAATGTGGTAGTATAAGCGCTGCCTCAGTCTAATATTTATGTGTACTAGTACGGTGCTCTTTTAAGTTTGACCAACCCATAATAAAACTAAACTAAGCTCCCATACACGCACTCATCAATATGCCGCCGCCACCGTTGCGTATGCCAGCGCCCGCCTGCTCCACCCGACCATTTCTCGCCCATCATCGCCATGTCCCCGCCATGCCTGTGCCATGAAGCCGAAAGCTTTCCCACTCACGTCGTCTGCCGTCCATCCTAATGATGCCGCCACGTTGCCAAGCACGCGAGCAGGTGGATCTGTGTCTATGACCGCATCATATGAAGAGGAGGATGAGCATGTGCTCTGGCACGCCTGCGAGGAGGAGCTAGCGTGTCATTGTTGTCTCCTCCCGCGCGAAGGAGGCCCGCATGGTGATTATCGCGGCGGAAGCCGGTCGCGCCCACGCCGAGCCCGCAAACCGGGTGCGGACGTGGAATCTACCTTCAAGACCTTGAATGTCACGTGGATTCTGTAATCTGAAGGAAAAATTTGGGTCAGTCGACTCTTGTGAGTCGTTGGATGCAACATGGACGGACAAAAGGGCTTCTTTATCTCCGAAAATGATGCATTGCTCATCTCCTCTCTCACGCATCGAGCCGCCACAGGCCTAACCGCCTGCCGCCGCTGCCCCGCCCTCCCCTGTACTGCCTGTCACCGCCATTCTCCCCCCACCCCAACCATCTGTTTAACCCCGGGGAAGATCCATTTTTTCGGGTGAACTGCATTCCACACCCAACACTCATAGGATGAATCATGGGCACCGTGCCACCCTAATATAGATACTGTGATAGCTTCTCTGTCGTCTTCTTCCTTCGCTCTATCAAACTTCTTTGACAAATTGACTGGCCCAAATTATACTACTAGTACGTATTAAGTACAGTAGGAACGCAAAGATACGAGTAGTAGTACCAACTACAAGAAGAACAGTAGTAACACATACTACTACTACTACTACTACTACTACTACTACTACTACTACTACTACTACTACTACTACTACTACTACTGTACGTACTAAAGAGTTCAAATAACGAGAAAGAACATAACATAGTTCTGCTGGGGGCTCAGCACAACACACCCCAGAAATAGGAGTAAAACTAAGCAACTAGTCCGCTTGACACTGCAGTAGAACCAGCATGAGCAACGGCACCACCACCTTACTCGGAGTCCGAGTCCACGTCCTCGACTTCGTCCTCGTCCCTCTTCCTCTTCACCAACACTTACTTGCATGAACCAGACACTGGGTTTTGCTTCTTTATCCAACCATTGTTGATATTTAAACAAAGGTAGGCATTCGTTGCTGCATACACGACGTGATCTTCATCTATTGTCGTCGACTCCCACGCATGATGAAACTCCAGGTGAGGTTTCTTCAGTTCAGCGTACGAAGGATCAATCAAAGGCTGAGAGCATGACACCAGGCTTTCCTTCTGGAGATCGAATGTTTGGCCTACAACGAGGCCTATCCGATCCAGAACTCTCATATCGTTCGTAAAGTCCATAGTAACGAATTTCACTCTTTTGTCCTTGAGGAAGAACTCAAAATCCTCGCACCTAATGTCGACATGGCATATGTGGTAGACAAAGCACACGTTATGTATGCAAACCTGGATCATGGTGGGCTTCTTCATCTCTGCCACCTTTAGAAGCTTCTCCTTTTCCAGGACTGTGGTGTACTCAACATCTAGCCCAGCGACCCACTCATCCTTTGAACTTTTGAACATCTGTAGGAAGCGACCAATGCATGCTTCCACCGTCGCAGATCTACGGGTGTAGATGACTACGAAATCATCGTCGGTGATGGTTCTAACCTTGTACTCATCGCCGATCATGGAGATTTGGGAGGCCATGGATTTTGGAGGTGGGTTAGGAGAAGTTGAACTGGTGTAATGTGAAAGGACATGACGACTGGGGGTGAACTATTGTAAGGTAGAAGACGGGGACGAGTAGGGCATGCGAACGGTGTGGGGTGGTGGCTTGCCCGGTGGATAAACGGCTGCATGCCCCCAAAGAGTTCTCGAGTAATATGCGAGACCCACTAGATGTCATGTCTACTAGACCCACATCGTAGGCCTTGACGGCATAGCTTCTGCATTCTCACACGCCAGGCCGACGCGTGCATGTAACTTTCACTTAATTCCGTCAACCATCACGCCTCCCATGATCTTCGCCTCCCTCGCGTGGTCGCACCCTTTGAGACTTCAGACGGCTATAAATGAGCAATTTTTTTGCCTACTCCGCATGCATGATACTCCCTTTGGTCCTTTTTACTCCACGTAAGATTTGTGTCAAGTCAAACTTTGCAAAGTTTGACCAAATTTATACTAAAAATATCAATATCTACAATACCAAATATATATTTTATGAAACTAAATTTCATAATGTGTATAAAAATATTGATTTGACATTGTGAATGTTGATACATTTTCTATAAGTTTGGTCAAAGTAGAGGTACATTGACTTCAGACAGAACTTATATGCACAATGCAGACTAGTTCCTCCGTCCAGGTGCGTGCCATGTCCTATATAGTCGTCACAACAAGGTTAACTATTAGAGTACTACTACCTCCCTTCTAGTTTAAAGTGCTCGATTAAAAAAAATTCACCTACTCTTACTAAGATAGAGGCGGTGGAATAGTTTTTGTAGTCCGCAAAAGTACTCAATTACTAGTAATGCTCTCATTCGTCACAAACAAATATGTTAGTGGAAAGTATCATATACTAGTATCATGTGTGCCGGTGTCAAAACCGGCGGATCTCGGGTAGGGGGTCCCGAACTGTGCGTCAAGGCCGGATGGTAACAGGAGACAAGGGACACGATGTTTTTACCCAGGTTCGGGCCCTCTCGATGGAGGTAATACCCTACTCCTGCTTAATTAATATTGATGATATGGGTAGTACAAGAGTAGATCTACCACGAGATCAAGGAGGCTAAACCCTAGAAGCTAGCCTATGGTATGATTGTTGTATATGGAGTTGATGTCCTACGGACTACAACCCTCCGGTTTATATAGACACCGGATAGGGTTAGGGTTACACAGAGTTGGTTACAATGGTAGGAGATCTTGAATATCCGCATCGCCAAGCTTGCCTTCCACACCAAGGAAAGTCCCATCCGGACACGGGACGAAGTCTTCAATCTTGTATCTTCATAGTCCAGGAGTCCGGCCGAAGGTATAGTCCGGCTACCCGAACACCCCCTAATCCAGGACTCCCTCAGTAGCCCCCGAACCAGGCTTCAATGACGACGAGTTCGGCGCGCAGATTGTTCGGCATTGCAAGGCGGGTTCTTCTCCAAATCCTGTGTACCTGTAGGAATAATGTCTGATTTTTGTAATGTAGTGCTCCTTGGCTTCCACGCCCAATAATGGCCGTCTTCCACGTGTCGAACGAATGCGAAAAGCCGGTGCGTTTTTACATCCACACCCCTAGCCGTATAAACGAGGCACCTATTTAACGGGATGGGGATTTAGGTCCAAACCACATCTTCTCCTCTCCGTGAGTTATCATCGGAGCGCTTTCAGCAAAGGTCCATTCCAACATGACCAGCCGTCACAGCTCCTCCCCTCACCCCTCCGGTCCCAAAACCGGGGACTGGGAGAGTTGCACCATCCCGCATAGCGAGTTAGTGTCGCTTCAGGCCAAGGGATTTCTCCCTCAGGCATACATGGTCCCGGTCCGAGCCGGTCTCGCCACCTATAATGGCGGAAAACAAGCGGAGAGCACCCCCAATCCTTCTAAAGGAGAGCGGGTGTGCCTCGTCCCCTATCTAATGAGGGGACTGGGATTTCCAATCCATCCATTTCTCCGTGGGCTTCTGGAGTTCTACGGCCTCCAGCTGCACAATCTCACGCCCACCTCTGTATTACATATTGCGGGTTTCGTCGCCCTTTGCGAGCTATTTTTAGGCGTTGAGGCTCATTTCACGTTGTGGAAGAGATTATTCTGCCTGGTGCCCCGTTCTGAAGAGGGGTCTATATACCAAGTGGGTGGAGCCGAAGTATGGCGCATCGCCGGGACCGGATACCTATCCGGAACCCCAAAGAAGGCGTCCGAGGACTGTCCTTCGGAGTGGTTTTACATAGATGACGTCCCGCTACCGGACCCTATCCGGGTCGGTCTCCCTGAGTTCAACTGTGCTCCATTGAAGAAACGCTTGAGCTGGCATCCGCGGAGCTCTCAGAGAGAAAGCGACAGACACGTCCTTTACCTGATGGGCCGGATAAGACTGTTGGCTCATTCCGGACTAACCATGATTGGAGTCATGGCCGCATGCATTATGCGCGGGGTGCAGCCGCTTCAATATAGAGGCCACCCCATGTGGGATTTCAACGGGGAGGATGACGCCACCCGCTATGGTCGTAAGGGCCCGGCCTCCCCCGCCACCCTATTAAAGATCTTATCCTCTTTGTACAAGGGAGAAAAGGAGGAATTCCTCCGCGTCAACCCACGGGCCGGATTTACTATGTACGATCCTCCAAGTTGGGTAAGTGAATAATTGCGCTTGCCCATTCGTTTTATACTACCATGGTTAGATATGTAGTCTAACGACTTCAATGCAGGAACTGCAATAGGAGGTAAAGGATATAAACAACCGCCCTCCACAGCCCGAGGACCCAGAATGGTCCCTCGATCTGGACTCCGAAGAGGATTCGGACATATCGGTGGAGCTTATCGATGGGGTGTTCCATCAGCTAAGCAAGGACAATACCTTGGTAGCCATTACGGCTGATTACCCAGGGTTAATCCCGGCCTCCCAGGTGACAGAAACCGGAGCCTCATTCCCTTGAGAGAGATTCCATTCTCACGTATTCTGGTGTTTCTGACGATTGCCGTGTTTTGCAGGGGAGATTCCCGAGGCGGGAGGCCGAACCTGCGGCGGCTAGCCAACGAGGGGCCGCAGGGCCCCGTGGGGCAAAAAGGAATGTAGTCCGGACTGAGATGCCCGCGCAAAGGTATAGCGCACCCTCTGTTTCTCTGGTGTTATTCTGTCAGGGCATATTAACGTTCGTGCTATCTTCAGAACGAAGAGACCTCGCCGGACTACATCCGGAGAGGTTGCCAATCGCGCCTCCACCAGCCAGGCTCCAACGTCTGGCCAGGAAGCGGAGGCGAGCACAAGGCGTGCACCGGACGCTCCTCCAACAAAGGATGCGGACAGGCTATCCGCCACAAATTCTGAAGTGGAGAGTGCCATGAACCACAGGCGTCGCCGGACAGTTCTACGCGACGCTTGTTTCTCCCAAGAGGCTTTAGATGCCTTTAATTCGGGAGATGCGTACCTCCGTGCCGCTCAAAATGGTTTAGCCAGGGCCACGGAGCAGTATGTAAAAGACATACGGGTAAGAAAATTTTGGTCAAATATATATATATACCAGTAGCCCCCGAGACTTGAAACAGTTAGAGCAACTGATTTAAGGATCATTTAATATGCAGGTTCTTACAGAGAAGAATACCGTACTATCCCAGGAGCTGGAAAAGTGCAAGGCCCAACTAGAGGCCGCACTAGCCGCAGCAGGGGAGCCCAAAGAGACCCCCTCAGGTAAGATACACTTCGAAAGATTAGTATTGTGCGGTGTGGGTGCAAATCTGACAATTCATATTGCAGATGGCGCCGGACTCGATCCGGAAAAGCAACAACTCTTCGGCTAAAGGCCGGTGAGAGTACGTTGACAAAGGTGAGGCGAGAGAAGAATGATCTTCAGGATGCCAACACCAAGCTGGATGTCGAACTTAAAGATGTTCGTGGCCAGCTGTCGGACTCCACGAGGGAGAATCAGCGGCTTCGACGCGGCATATTTAGTAAGTGCTTGAACGAACTTTGAAAAAAGAGTTCGGCGAGGAAGTCGATTAACAGAGTAATGTCTGTAGGTATACTTACAGGTCGTCCTGCAGAGGAGATGCCCGGTTCTACGGGTGACCTTCTTCCCGAACTCTTGCAACTGCACGAGCGGATTCGGCAGGCGATGCAAGGCGTTGCCCAAGCCTTATGGCCTGCCCACTCCATGCCCGAGGGCCTTGGAGAGCTTGCGGAGAACCTAAAGGGAGCTCGACGGCGCTTCCGGTTGTGGAAGATATCGGCCTGCCGACAAGGCACTAGGGAGGCCTGGGCCATGGTGAAGACCCGTTTTACGAAGTCTGACCCAAACCACATGGCCGAGGTCGGACCAGTGGGGCCTGACGGGAAGGAGATCCCTGTAAGCTTAGTATACGGCCAAGTAGAGTTGGCCGCGAAGTATTCCCAGCAGGACTGTAAATTAGACAGCCTGTTAGATGGTATAGAAGAGGAATACAATCAGTCAGAATGACTATGTAATTTTGAATTGACATATGTAATGCCTTCTAGCCGGATTGTAGATCGTTTTTCGTTGCCAACCTTTTCGCTTCAACCTCGGGACTTGACGGTCCGGAGTGTGTACGAATACCATAGCGGTTATATTAAGAACCGGGGTATGCGTGGATACCAGGCGTAGGCGTCATTAGTGCTTTATCAGACAAGTGCCCAACTAGTTATGTTATATTACATGGTTAGTAAGAAACATCTTCTAGAGAGAATAGTTCCGTTAGGGGTTCCTTTCACTGGGAGGCATGCCCTAAAGTGCATGTCCGGACTGCGTGAAAAGATGCAGAAAAAGCATCTGGGGGTGCATAAAATGAGTAAAAAGATCATCTTTTATTTCACCGACCGAATATTCCCTTAAGAACGCTAGCTTTCGGCTTCACCCAGTCTAAGGTACACATCCGGCTGACCCGGCAGTAACAATCGCAGAGGTGCTCCCTTTACCGCCTAGCCAAACAATCGGGAACGTAGGGGTAAGCACAGGAGCCAGGCAACCCAGCTTGGCCAAAACTTAAGTCATATCGAAGCATATAATGGTGAAGAAAAAGGTACATGCGGAAGTTTGACGCATGTGTTGGGTGTGAAGCCCGTATAAATAAGCTTCTGTTAAAGAAGCCCCCAGGTTTAATGGGCGCGAGTGGCGCGTCACTAGATGAGCCTTTAAGGGCTATAAAAGAAAAGAGGGGAAGGAGAGAAATGTAAGACAGAAAAATGCAAAAAATGGACAGCGTAAGGAGACGAACACAGAGTCCGGCGCTAGGCATAGAATCTTCGGAGACGGGTGGTGTTCCACGGGTTCGGCTCGAGTCGGTTATTCGACGCATCTCGCAGGCGGTATGCCCCACCAGTCAGGACTTGGTCTATTATGAATGGACCTTCCCACTTGGGCTTGAGTTTGTCCTTTTTCTTATCCGGCAGGTGTAGAACTAGTTCGCCAACATTGTATTTTTTGGCCCGTACTTCTCTGCCTTGATATCTTCGGGCCTGCTGCTGATAAAATGCGGAACGGGCTTTTGCCACGTCACGCTCCTCCTCCAAGGCGTCCATGTTGTCCTGCCGATCGAGCTCAGCTTCTCTTTCTTCGTACATTCGCACTCTAGGTGAGTCATGAATTATGTCGCAGGGCAGGACTGCCTCTGCGTCGTACACCATAAAAAATGGTGTGTACCCGGTGGTGCGATTTGGTGTGGTCCGCAGCCCCCATAGCATGGAGTCGAGCTCCTCTACCCAGTGCGTGTTAGATTCCTTGAGGGACCGCACCAGTCTGGGTTTAATGCCGCTCATGATAAGACCATTTGCACGTTCGACCTGGCCGTTGGTTTGTGGGTGATAGACGGAAGCATAATTGAGCTTGATGCCCATGTTTTTGCACCAGAGTTTTACCTCGTCGGCGGTAAAGTTTGTACCGTTATTAGTGATGATGCTGTGGGGGACGCCATAACGGTGTACGACCCCGGATATGAAGTCTATCACGGGTCCGGATTCAGCCGTTTTAATAGGCTTGGCTTCAATCCATTTGGTGAACTTATCCACCATGATCAGTAAGTATTTTTTCCGATGGGTCCCACCTTTAAGGGGTCCGACCATGTCAAGCCCCCAGACCGCAAAAGGCCAGGTGATGGGTATAGTTTGGAGTGTGGTGGGTGGCATATGGCTTTGGTTGGCAAAAAGTTGGCAACCAGCGCATCGTTGGACTAGGTCCTGAGCGTCTGCCCGGGCTGTCGGCCAATAAAAGCCTGTACGAAAAGCCTTGCTAACAAGGGACTGAGCCGCGGCGTGGTGACCACCGAGTCCGGCATGAATTTCAGCCAGAAGGTTCCGCCCTTCCTCTTCGGAGATGCACCTTGAAGGATTCCGGTAGTGCTTTTCTTATAAAGCTCTCCCTCATGGACTCTATAGGCTTTAGATCGCCGCACTATGCAGCGGGCCTCGTTTTGGTCCTCCGGGAGTTCCTGCCTAGTAAGGTAGGCTAGGAATGGTTGTGTCCACGGGGCAATAACCGGCATTATTACGTGGGCTGAAGGTGTAATTTCATTGGCAGAGCCTCCAATTATGTCAGATTGTTCGGCGTCGAGTGGTGCGGCTGGGTCCGGGCTGTTATTTACGGGTTCCCCTCCCATGCTACGGATGGTTTGAACAATCTTTCCAAAAAGATGTTGGGGGGACTGCATCGCGTTTTGCTCCGATGCGTGCCAGGACGTCTGCTGCTTGATTGTTTTCTCGGGCTATATGGTGAAACTCCAGCCCTTCGAACCGAGCTGACATTTTTAGGACGGCGTTGCGGTAAGCTGCCATTTTTGGGTCCTTGGCGTCGAAGTCTCCATTTATTTGGGATATCGCAAGGTTTGAATCCCCGCGTACCTCTAGGCACTGGATACCCATGGATACTGCTATCCGGAGACCATGTAGGAGGGCCTCATATTCGGCTGCATAGTTGGAATCCGTGTACATGATCTGGAGCATGTATTGGACTGTGTCTCCTGTGGGGGACGTCAGGGCGACGCCAGCCCCCAGTCCGGCCAACATTTTGGAGCCGTCGAAATGCATAATCCAGTTTGAATATGTTTCGTACTCTTTAGGGAGCTCGGCCTCCGTCCATTCTACGACGAAGTCGGCTAAAACTTGCGATTTAATAGCTCGCCGTGGCTTATAGGTTATATCGAACGGGAGAAGCTCGATGGCCCGTTTTGCAATCCGTCCCGTTGCATCGCGGTTGTTTATAATATCATTGAGTGGTACTTCTGAGGCTACTGTTATGGAACACTCTTGAAAGTAGTGTCGTAGCTTCCGGGATGCCATGAATACCGCGCATGCAATCTTTTGATAATGCGGGTACCGTGATTTGCATGGAGTGAGGACAGTGGACACGTAGTAGACTGGCCTTTGAAGGGGGAATTTGTGTCCATCCGTTTCCCGCTCGACAACGAGCACTACGTTGACAACTTAATGTGTTGCTGCGATGTACAATAACATTGGTTCGCCGGTGTTTGGCGCGGCCAGGACTGGGTTTGTTGCTAGTATGGCTTTTATTTCGTCGAGTCCGGCCGTGGCGGCATCCGTCCACTCGAAGTGTTCGGTGCACCGAAGGAGGCGATAGAGGGGTAGTGCCTTTTCTCCCAAGCGGGAGATGAAGCGGCTTAAAGCCGCCACGCATCCGGTTAATTTTTGTATTTGTTTGAGGTCCTTTGGGATATCCAGTTGTGAAAAAGCTCGGATCTTGGCTGGATTTGCTTCAATTCCTCTACCGGATACAATGAAGCCCAAGAGCTTTCCAGCTGGGACGCCGAAGACGCATTTTTCCGGGTTGAGCTTGATGTCATATTTTTGGAGGTTATCGAATGTAAGCCTCAAGTCGTCTACTAGAGATTCGACATGTCTTGATTTGACGACCACATCATCCACATACGCCTCCACTGTTTTGCTGATCTGGTTTGCCAGACATGTCTGGATCATGCGCTGATATGTTGCGCCGGCGTTTTTCAGCCCGAAGGGCATTGTGTTGAAGCAGAATGGGCCGTATGGTGTGATGAATGCTGTTTGCGGCTTGATCTGATTCTGCCATCTTGATTTTATGGTAACCGGAGTATGCGTCGAGGAAACACAACGAATCGTGTCCTGCGGTGGCATCGATGATTTGATCGATACGGGGGAGGGGGAAGGAATTCCAACCTGAGTACTACTAGTAGGAGTACTAGGGGCCAGTTATTTTAGGCTTCTAGATTAGTACTACTACTAGGAGTACTAGAAGCCCACATGAATAACTGAGGCGGCTTATGGGAAAAGCTGGGGAAAAGACGGCTTATTTTTTTCAGCCGCCAAAAGAACTCACCCTAGGAGTAGTAGCTAGGGATACTAGAAGTAGTAGCTAGGGATCGAGTGTGCGAGTTGAACCAGACAAAGTAAATGCAGAGAGATGAAATGGAAAAAAGACAGAGGGATGTGATGGTTGCTTGCCCGTTTATTTTACCAGGCCACTTATTACTGGGAGTGGTGGGGTTTTGTGATATGATAGCTTTACTACCGCATCACGAGCGAGGTGAGACTCTCGTGCAGCGCCGCCCTATACACTAGTACTACCTCCGTCGTGGTTTATTAGTACCCCATGTAATTTGACTGAAGATTTAACTAAAAAATGTTAGTGCATGTCACCAAAAACTATATCGTTGGATTCGTATTTCAACATAGTTTTCAATGATATAATTTTTTGTGACACACAAAAAGGTACCCACACCCCTCTCCACATTTGCAAATAAGGCCTTCCCTCGTTCAGCCTTTTCTCCCACAAGATAAACTACTCATACAAATGCATCTTGATGTTCCCTGTAACGCACGGGCATCTTGCTAGTCTCTACTCTTATAAAAAACAGAGTTGGTGATGATGTTGTACCTGTCATCCTGCAATATATGTCATCCGACTTATATCTAACGGATAGGAAGGAAACTATGGCAATTTTGCGAAAAGATACCCACACCCCTCTCCACATTTGCAAATAAGGCCTTCCCTCGTTAATCCTTTTCTCCCACAAGATCAACTACTCATACAAATGCATCTTGATGTTCCGTGCAACGCATGGGCATCTTGCTAGTAGAGATAAAAGACCGAGTTGGTGATGATGGTGTGCCTGCCATCTTGAAATATAGACCATTCGATCTATATCTGACGGATAGAAAGCAAACTATGGCAATATTTTGCAAAAGGATACGCCCACCGCTCTCGTTCATCATTATCTCCCACACCTCCATTGTTGAGTAATTAAAAAATGAAGCCTCTGGAACAATCTGGCGTGGTGGTCGCTGCCGACGTTGTCCATCCCCATAAGTCCGACCACCAATCAACACCATGCCCCACTCCTCCTCACCTTATCTCTCATCTTTCTTGAGATATCATTTTTTTGATGAAATTCTCAAGATACCATTTTTCGATGAAATTCTCGAGATATCATTAGTTTTTACACATTGGATTACTCGTGCATGGGTTAATCACAACAAGTGTTTTGTAAAAAAATACATCTTGATGTTCTGTGCAATGCATGGGCATCTTGCTAGTTTGCATATAATTCCAAACACCACGTAGACACTGTCGGGACCCCGATTCCAAGTCACATCGATCTAGCCGGTAACACCTCATATCACTTTGCGGCCTCACGCACGGTATTCCCACGGGTGTCGCTTTACCATGGCCCGGGACCGTTTGCGCCTTTTGGCTCACGTATATGATAGTGTCGCTAGCATCCATATGACAGGGAACCCGGGCCGACATGGCTAGTCGTGAACCCAAAGCGGCACCAACCTATGGGAATAGGCATACATGAATCACATCGAGCATGTCGGTCAGCAGCGTGTGAATCCGGGCTGTAGCACTGGGCTAACAGGACTCCGGATGTCACCGCGTGACATTTCCCCGAAGGGACAGACACGGGAACGAAGTGAAACACATGCCGGCCAGTCAAGTGTCCTGAGCAGTAGTGCTGGGCTAACAGGACTCCGGTGAACCGGGTTGTAGCGGACTACTATGGCTCATGGAAGCACTAGACTACATTTCCCCGTAAGAGAGGCTGCCAAGGATAAACAACTAGATTGTCAGATCCCACACATACCAAGAATTTCAATCATACACACAATATGCTCGATATGTGTAAATACAACATGGCATCACAACATAACTCTACAACTCAAGTATTTATTCATTAGGCTCCGAGGAGCGAGATATTACAAACATGGGTCTCATGACCCAACAATCATAGCATACAAAACAGGCACAAGCGGAAGCTTAACATGTCTGAGTACAGACATCTACAAATGGAAAAGGCTAAGAAGCCTGACTATCTACCAGATCCTGCCGAGGGCACAAGATCGTAGCTGAGGTATCAAGCTAAACGTCGAAGTCCACACGGAACCACTAGCAAGACTGACGTCTCTCTGCAAAACATAAATTAAGCAAACGTGAGTACAAAGGTACTCAGCAAGACTTACATCAGAACTAGCTACATATGCATCGATATCAACAGGCGGGGTGGTGGAGTTTAACTGCAGCAAGCCAGCTTTGACTCGGTGGCTATCTTAAACTACGACTGCAAGTAACTCTTGAGGTGGCGCACACGAGTCCACATATTTGCCATTCAATACACCACTATGGATCCGCTCCCGTCTCCCTACGAGAAGGCCATCCATAGCACTCACACTTATCTTGCGAGTTTTAGAGTATCCACTTTCACTTGTCTATGAACTGTTATAGGCAACCCAGAAGTCCTTTACCGCGGACACGGCTATTCTTATAGATTATTTATAACCCTGCAGGGGTGTACTTCGTCACACATGTTTCCACCACTTAGCGTCTGCACACGACATGTGCTCGGCATACTTCAAGCGAAAGCCGACGTGGGTGTAGACCACGACCTGACTAACCACACAAGTCTCTAGTCCAGGTTTATCACCTATTCGGGTTCCATCCGTGAGGAGATCCGGCCGGAGTTTCGCTCACAACCCCAAATGATGTGTGCAGGGTTCCCGAGACGCCAAACGGGCGCCCGGTACACCATGCCACGGTGTATCTACCACATCATAGCCCACCCCTAGGGTCAGCGCTACGCACGGCCGCCAACACATATCCTATAAACACCAGAAACTAGTTGCAACTCCTGGACAGAGGACGAGAGGGGTCAGTAAGTCGAGCGGGGTCATATTTCAGGGCCCAACGTGTGGTAGTAGCTATTTCATGGATCACAAACACAGAACTCAGTTCCTGAGGACGGTTTTAATGAGACAACCCACCATGTACTCCTACATGGCCTCTCACCGCTACCTTTACCAAATCGTGTTCACACACTTAGCTCACACACAGTAGGACATGTTCACACACCTCCGATTCATCCCCGATGAACCAGACCTGACACGACTCTATGCAATAGCAGGCATGACAAACAAGCATGAATGAGTAGGCACATCAGGGCTAAAACAACTCCTACTCATGCTAGTGGGTTTCATCTATTTACTGTGGCAATGAAAGGTCATGCAGAGGATAAGGGGTTCAACTACCGCAGCAAGTAACAGATGATTCGTTGTTGTCCTAATGCAGTAAAAGAGAGCAAGAGCGAGAGAGTGGGATTGTATCGGAATGAGCAAGGGGGTTTTGCTTGCCTGGCACTTCTGAAGATAACATTGAGTCTTCATCAGTGTCAACGATCACAGCGTCGGAGCAGCTTCTACCGAGAGGGGACATTTACCGACAAACAAGGAAGAACACAATCAATGTGATGCAACAATATGATGCATGATCATGACATGGCAATATGTTGTTGATTGAGCTAATGTAACTAGCAACAAGTTAAATGGAGTTGGTTTGAACACTAGGTTCAAATTCAAATTCAAGCTATGAATTCAAATAGTGCATTATCATGTTTTGGACTAGACAGTGAGGTTAAGTTCTTCCAACATGCATGAAAATGCCATATTCAGATTCCTTGGATTTTTCTGATCATTTTTATATATAATTTATTTCATTTGGAGTTACGGTTGAATTTCTATGAATTTTAGAAGTTTATACTAATTTCTGGAATTTTCTGAATTATTTTTAATCCAGAAAATGATTAACTGCGTCAGCAAAGCGTAAGCATGACGTCAGCTGGTCAACAGGAGCTGGTCTGGGTCAAACCTGACAGTGGGGTCCACTGGTCAGTGTCTAACTAAACTAACCTAGTTTAATTAGCACTAACCTAGGTTAAACTAATTAAATTTAAACCTAAACTAGATTAATTAGTCGGGCGGGGCCCGCATGTCATAGACCAGTGGGTCAAACAGGGCCCACCCAGGTCAACTCGGTCAGCGGGGGTCAAACCTGCCGGCGACTTGACGCCGGCGAGGCCAGTCGCGGCGGCGAGCCTCGGGTTTGCGTCTCCAGCGACAAAACGGGTGGCCAAGGCCATCTATGGGGTGCTGGAGCTCACCCGCATCCAGTGTTGCATGTGGCGGCAGCGGGGACGGCCGGAGCTCGTCGGAAACGAGCTCGGGGCGGCGCCGGAGTTCGGGTGATTGCGGGGCTGGTGCTACGGTGCATGTCGGAGCGAGTGAGTGTGTGCGTTAGGCTCCTGGGGGCTTCCTGAGCATGGTGACGCGCTCCGTTGTGAGCTTGCACGGCTGTGGCCACGGCTACGCCATGGCCGGCGGCGAGATGCTCTCGGCCGCGGTGGGAAATGGAGCTAGGGGACGAGTGCGAGCACGAGAGAAGAGGGGAAGGAAGAGGGGCTCACGGCGAGTCTCCTGGAGCAGACAGCACGACCGGGGATGGTCTGGACGGAGCCAATCGTCGATGGCGATCTCGGGTGCCCGAGGTAGAAGAAGACAAGGTAGCCGGCGATGCAGGGCATCCGGCATAGCTTGGCTCTGCGTAGGTGATGAGGGCGACGCTGCGGACCCTCTGGACTGGTCGGTGGCTGCGGTGGTGCTCGGCGGCGCGCTGCGCTGCGCTTGGGTGCGAGGTGGAGAGGGACCAGAGGAGGGGGGAGAAGGGGGAGACTGAGAGGGAGGAGAGAGGGGTCTTGGGGGGGTGCATGGCAACGCCAGGGCAATGGGGAGACGGCAGGGAGGCAGGAGGTGGCCGGCGCGTGCCGGCGCGCGGTGAGCACACGCCCTCCTGCCTACTGGCAGGAGGTTGAACACGGTGGGGGCGCCTGCTGGGCTGGGCCAATAGTGCTGGGCCGGCTCTGCTACAGGTAAGAAGCCCAGGTAAACTCCTTCCCTCTCTTTCTGTTTTTTTGTTCTGTTTGTTTTTATTTTATCTTTGCCACTACTTTTAAAATTCAAAACAGTTTCAAAAACAGTGTCAAAACACTCTGAGATATTTTATGTTACCTCTCTGGACTATTCCAAAAGTACATAAAACATTTCAAAGCATTTGAAAAAGGTGCTCTGCGACATTTTACAATAAGTTTTAGCCATATAAAATTAATTCTTATAATCCAGCATAATGAGTTTTTGGGTCTGACCGGTCCAGCCGCCAAAACAAAACTTGCGCCGGTGGGAGCGCCTGTCCCCGCTTTCTACGGCTGGCTGTGCTGTTGTGCACGCATTGCCGCCCTGTCGTACCCTGAAATGCTGGCCAGGCCTCCCTTTACTCCCCCCAACATCCTATTCTTCTCCGGCAACGACAACCTACCCCGCACCAGAACCAGTGAACCCTCCTACTCCCCTCCGCTTATGGCCATACTGCCGCATGTTCCCTGGGTCCTGTTCATTCCCGTTCGGGGCCTTGCCTTCGTCCTCCACCTTGGTGCGCTCGCAGTGGTGCCACTGTCCGGCCCTATCAACATAGTGAATCGGGAGAGGACTGTAGTTGTGAGTATAAATGTACGGACCCACCAGGTCCACTCCCGAACAAAAGAAACCACCTCTTTACAACTCAGATGCACCCCTTGTTTTTTACTCCAATCCACCCTTCTAATATCTGGGACCCACATCATTGTCAACGTATAGTTAATTAATAACAAGATTGTACAATGCTTTTTTGAGGATTTGTTCAGAGGAGCAGGCTATAAATTGGGTTGTGCAGTCCCTGTGGCCCATCTAACAATATGACCAGCCCAACAGTTTTTTCTTTGGGAAAATAGGCATCCCACTATTTCTTTTTGAAGAATACCCAAGCTAGGCCTATTTGTTTTCTCCAACTTACTTGGCTACAAATATTTCAAGACGAGGAGGGATGCATTCCGGCCTGGCCAGAGAGTATGGGCAGTAAATCTTAAATGTAATATGAAAGGGTTTGCAAATTCCAAAAAATAGCAAATGGGCAATTAGTTTCATTTTTGTTTTTGTTCTTCACTGATATTTTATATTTCATTAGATTTTAACATAACATAGTATTAGTCTATTTTTAAATTAGTTTTAGTATGGCTACTAATTTTTGGATTAAAAATATTTTGTTCCCCAACAAAAATATGCAAAATTTTGCATATTTTTTAGTTCAAACTTTTAACCATAGTACTGACCAGAAAATGGGCAACAATTCAAAAAATGGAAAATATGCTGCAATAAATTCCATATGAATTAGCAAATGGGTTGTAAATTATAAAATAATAGCAAATGGGCTGTACACGCCACAGATTTTGAGGCTGACTTGTTTACGTCAGGCTTTGTCAACTTATAGTCAACACAAGATTCTAGCAGCAATGACTGTTGGATGTCCATCCAATGGCCGACGTGCTTCTTCAATCTCTGATCTTCCTGCTCCAGTCGCCTAAACCAGTGCCGACGGGACTGCCTGCGCCCTCCTCTTGTGGTTGGCTGTGATGCCGCACAGGCTTCACCGGCCCACCCTACTCCCTCTGCTAGCCTGGCCATCCCTCTACTCATCCGCACCTCCTGTTATTCTCCAGTGACGGTAGCCTCACGCCACAACCGAACCAGTCAACCGTCATACTCTCCTTAGTGTGGGCATCCACTACTGTGTCTTTGCTGGCTCCGGATCATTCCATGCCTAAGCCTCACCGTTGTCCACCGCGTTGGTGCTCTAGGCACGGCATGCTCAATGTGGTCAGCATTCAACAAACGACAGCCATCGGAATAGGGATGTGCGTGGAGAGGCTGACAGTAGGGACCCCCATGGTCCATGGCCGCACGCAAGCAACAGCCTCCTTATTACACAAAAAATGATTCATCCCACTGACATCTGGGGCGCACCGGTATGGAGGCTGACCTGTGGGCCTACTAATTTGACACGTACGCAGACCTTTGTCAACTTAGTCAACAAATGATTCTAGTAGCAGTGACCGTTGGATTTTAATCAAACGGTCTTGCCGCTTCTTCAATTTCTAATCTTCTTGCACCAGCCGCCCATACTAGCGCCGGCGGGACCTCCTGCTCCTGCCTCCAGTGGCCGGTTGTGCTGCCACGTAGGCCTCACCGCCCCACTCTACTCATACCTCTGGCCAGGCCATACCTCTAGTCACCCACACACCCTGTTATTCTGCGGCGACGGCAGCCTCACAGCGCAACTTAACCAGTCAACCCTCGTACTACCCTCTGCGTGTTCCCAGGCTCTGCATCATTCCTTGACTCATCGTCGTCCACCGCCTGGGTGTTGTCCGCGCAGTGTGGTCAACACGGTCAACGAACGACAGCCATCAGAAGAGGATTGTACGTGGAGAGGCTGACAGCTGGGTCCATGGCTGTACGCAAGGAAGTGCCTCCTTATTACACGTAAAATAATGATTACTGCACCTGACAGCTCAGACCCACCGAAAGGGCCTCTGTATTTCACGAAAAAGCGTCCCCCTGACAGCTGGGACCCACCGGCTTTACTTCGCATGGAAGGAAGTGCCTTCTTACCCCCTATCAGATGGGACCCACCAGGTTGAAGCGAAGGTAGTGTTATTTGTCTGGTCACGAACGTGTATGTACATAGCGGTCGAACGGTCTTTCTGCAGCGACGTACCGTTGCTGAGTAAGGAGCCACACGTGTTGAAGTAGAGGCGCCGACATAGCATGGCACGCAATCCCGTCTATATCGTGTACACGTACGTACAACCATGCTGCAAGATAGTAAATACAACTACCTACGTACATACTGGCAGGGTCTATAACGCATATAGTGATGCCGTCATGTTCATCGGCAGCCAACCGGCTGGGTCAGAACAAAGTAAACAGCGTCACGTGTTCATCGGGAGCCAACCTTCTTGGACGGAATAGCCAAAACGAGGTCTAGCGTACCACAAAACAAAGGAAATGGCCTTCTGTTCGACCACGTATGGTCGAAACGGGGTCCTGTTCATCGGGAAGGGTCTGGCATACCACAAAATAGAGGAAACGGACTTCTGTTTGACTGCCTACGGTCGAAACGGGGTCCTGTTGATCAAGAGGGGTGTGGCATACCGCAAAACGGAGGAAACAGACTTTGTTGGAGCGCCTACGGTCGAAACGGGGCCCTGTTCATTGGGAGGGGTGTGGCGTATCGCAAAACAGGACTCAACGGCCTATTGCTCATCCATCGTCGACTTCCTCCAACCTCCAGCTGCTACTATTCATTCACCATTGACTTCCTCCTACCTCCACCAGCTACTGTTCATCCACGAAGTCGCCTCCACCGGCTACTGTTCAACCAGCCCTCCACGGGGTCCTATTTATCCACCCTCCATCGGCTACTGTTCAACCAGCCCTCCATGGGGTCTTCTTCATGCATCCACACCCAACCGGCTCGATCGGGTGGTGTGTGGGGGCCTCCTCTTGATCAGGGTCCCGTTCATCCAGCGGCAACAGCCTCTACTACCATGGGGTCCTGTTCATCCAACCCGCACCAGGAACTGTTCATCCAACCGCCAACAATGGTCACTATTCATCAAGAGGAAGCAAGTTCGATTAGTTTCAGTTAGCAGCAGTAGCGAAGGAATCGCTCGATCAGGTTCAGTTAACAGCCAAGGAAGGGTTCGATCGCTCGGGTTTAGTAGAGTAGCCAGTGCAATCGCTCGAGTTCAGTAGCATAGCCAGTGCAATCGCTCATGTTCATTAAGCGAACACCTCGCCCGGGTTCAGTTAGAGCCCAATGCCTCACGCACACGTGCGTATGTGTACGAGAGAAACACACAATCCCACCGTGCATCACTCGGCCCCGACCACCCACCGTAACCAGGAACTCCCCGAAATTTTCCTCGCTCTTGCTTCTACCATGATTTTTTCTGTCATGGACGACATAAAGAATGTCATGCAGGTGCGTCCCCAGCCCACCCAAGATGAAAAGCCCATTTTCTGTCATGATTTTTTGTCATAGAATAAGGAGCCCACCACATCTATGATGATACATGCTTTTGTCACAATTATTGTCATAGAAGTATCATAAGCATGCTAGAAAAAATTTCGTTCGACCCAAAATGTCACGGATGTATCTTTTTTTAGTGCTTGTTGCGGGCATGCAGATACGTTGCGAGAAATCCGATCATTGTTGACATGATATCTAGTACCAATTGGCATAGAATTTGCATCAGTCAATATGTTTGCCATGTGAGGAGTGGCACTCTGGTTAGATGCTCGAAGATTATATGTAACTCTATTTAACACATTATTGATAGGGATCAAAGGTCGGCGACATGTACCTTTTTTATATGAGACTGTGGTCCATTCAGTGTCCTGTCCGCATACCATGATCTTTCCTCATACATTGGGGCCTCCTCCACTCCAAAGATGGAAGCAACATTTGAAGGCATCACATATGAAGAATCTCTTGCGCACTAGAAAAAAACCCACTGCCTTGGAGCTACCCCTGTTGTCACTGGGTGAGGAAATCGAAAGATTGAACCCATGATAACCCACAAGTATAGGGGATCGCAATAGTTTTCAAGGGTAGAGTATTCAACCCAAATGTATTGATTCGACACAAGGGGAGCCAAAGAATACTCACGAGTATTAGCAGTTGAGTTGTCAATTCAACCACACCTGAAAGACTTAATATCTGTAGAAAAATATTTAGTAGCAATGTAGTATGGAAGTAACGGTAACAGTGGTAACAGTAATACTAGGAATTTTGTAGTGATTGTAACAGTGGCAACGACAAAGTAACTTAGCAAAGATCAATTCGTGAAAAGCTCATAGGCACTGGATTAGTGATGGATAATTATGTCGGATGTCATTCATCATGCAACACTTATAACCTAGGGCGACACAGAACTAGCTCCAACTCATCAATGTAATCTAGGCATGTATTCCGTTTATAGTCATACATGCTTATGGAAAAGAACTTGCATGTCATCTTTTGTCCTACCCTCCCGTGCCAGTGGGATCCATACGGAATCTAAGGGATATTAAGGCCTCCTTTTAATAGAGAACAGGAACAAAGCATTAGCACTTAGTCAATATATGAACTCCTCAAAGTACGCTAAGAACTGGAAAGAAACCCAATTATTGTCACCTTGGGGTATGTGGATCATAACACGTAATAGGTGTCTACAACTTGCAAGATAGGATCAAGAACTCATATATATATTCATGAAAACACAATAGGTTCAGATCTAAAATCATGGCACTCGAGCCCTAGTGACAAGCATTGAGCATAGCAAATTCATAGCAACATCAATCTCAGAACATAGTGGGTACTAGGGATCAAGCCCTAACAAAATTAACTCGATTACATGATAAATCTCATCCAACCCATCACCGTCCAGCAAGCGTACGAAGGAAATACTCACTCCCGACGGTGAGCATCATGGAATTGGCGATGGAGGAAGGTTGATGATGATGATGGCTATGGATTCCACTCTCCGGAGCCCAAAACAGACTCTAGATCAACCCTTACGATGAAGAATAGGAGGCGACGGCGGCTCCGTATCGTAAAATGTGATGAATCCTTCTCTTTGATTTTTTTCTCCACAAATAGGTATATGTAGAGTTGAGATTTGGGTCGGAGGAGGTCCAGGGGACCCACAAGCCTAGGAGGCACGCCCTGGGGGTGGGCGTGCCCCAGGGCTTGTGGGCTCTGGGTGGCCCCCCACTAGTATCTTTTTCCGCCAGTATTTTTTGTATATTCCACAAAAATTCTCTGTAAATTTTTAGGTCAATCCGAGAACCTTGATTTCTGCACAAAAATAACACCATAGCAATTTTGCTGAAAATAGCGTCAGTCCGGGTTAGTTCCATTCAAATCATGCAAATTAGAGTCCAAAACAAGGGCAAAAGAGTTTGGAAAAGTAGATGTGATGGAGACGTATCAACTCCCCCAAGATTAACCCATTTCTTGTCCTCAAGCAATTCAGTTGACAAACTGAAAGTGACAAAGAATTTTTTTTACAAACTCTGTTTGTTCCTGTTGTTGCAAATATATGTAGCCAATATTCATGTTTTCACCAAAGATTATGAATTAACCATATTCACAGTAACACTTAGGTCTCGCGTTTATTCATATCAATGACATAAGCAACTAGCGAGCAATAATAAGATATCTCGGATGACAACACTTTTTCAAAACAATCATGATATAATATGACATAATGGTATCTCGCTAGCCCTTTTTGAGACCACAAAACATAATTGCAGAGCACCCCTGAAGATCAAGGACTGACTGGACATTGTAATTCATGGCAAAAGAGATCCAGTCACAGTCATACTCAATACTGAATAAAATCAAGACATATAAATGACAAAAGTGCTCTCCAGCTGGTGCTTTTTATATGAGGATGACAGCTCAACAATAAAAGTAAATAGGTAGGCCCTTCACAGAAGGAAGCAGGGATTTGCAGAGGTGCCAGAGCTCGAAGCTTTTAAAACAGAGATGAGTATAATTTTGAGCGGTATGCTTTCATTGTTAACATAACAACCAAGAGATATCACTCTATTCCATGCTAGACACATTATAGGTGGTTCCCAAACAGAATGGTAAAGTTTTTACTCCCCCTCCACCAACAATCACACTCCAGGCTAGTCGAATCCACGGGTGCCGTCCATACCAACAACAATCCTAGGGGAGTTTTGTTTAATTATTTGAAATTTTGACTTTGATCTTTGATCATAGGACTGGGCATCCCGATTACCAGCCACTTTCTTGTGAATGAAAAGAGAATAAATACTCATCGTGAGAATAACCCACCTAGCATGGAAGATACTGAGATCCCCTAATCTCTACATGGGCGATTCGATCATACAAAATAGATTATTATTTGAAGGTTTAGAGTTTGGCACATTCAAATTTACTTGGAACGGCAGATAAATACCGCATATAGGTAGGTACGGTGGACTCATATGGAACAACTTTGGGTTTAAGGAAGTGGATGCACAAGCAGTATTCCTGCTTAGTACAAGTGAAGGCTAGCAAAAGGTTAAGGAGCAACAACTAGAGAGCGACAACGGACATAAATATGCATTGAGGTTAATCAAAATTGATGCAAGCATAAGTAGGATATAAATCACCATGAACACAATTATCATGGAGGCTATGCTGCTTTTGATTCAACTACACGCCTGAACATGTGCCAAGTCAAGCCACTTAAATCATTCAGAAGAGGATACCATCCTATCATACTACATCATAACCATTTTAAAATGCATGTTGACACTCAAGACAAACCATTATACACACCTATCGAATTAAGCATGGCATGAGTAATTGTAATCTCTAATTTTCATTGTGCGCATGTTTCATTCATAATGGGCTGGATCGGGAATGGTGAGCTAATCATATTTACAAAAACAAAATAGGTCGAGTTCGTACCAGCTTTTCTTCATCTCAATCATTTCATCAAATATCGTCATTATTGCCTTTCACTTCCACGACCGAATGATGTGAATAATAATAAGAGTGCACATGCATTGGACTAAGCTGGAATCTTCAAACAGTCATTCAAAGTAGAAGACAAGGTAATATGGGCTCTTTGTTACATCAACAATAATGCATATGAGAGCCACTCAAAATTTTCATCATAGTCTCCTCCTTACGACCCAAGGAAGAGAAAAGAATTTCAAAGAAACACAGTGAAATAATTTTGGAGTTTTTGTTTTTCTGAAGAAGTCAAACGGAAATGAGAAAAACTATTTACACGGGAAAGCTCCCCATAAGAAAAAGAAGAACGAGAAATTTTTGGGGTTTTCTTTTAATATTACTACTAATTAAACTAGAAATAAAAACTAAAAAGAAATGAGAAATATTTTTGGTTTTTATGGTTTTTATCAAAGTAGCAAGAAAAATAAAATAACATGGATGATACAATGAAAGAGTATGAATACCGACAACTAGAATGAAGGTTTGATGCATGAATGTAATGTCGGTGAGAAATATGTACCCCCCCCCCCAAGCTTAGGCTTTTGGCCTAAGTTGGTCTATGGCCACGACTGGCCTAGATAAAAATCGTAGTTCGGGTAGTATTGAATCGCAGTCGCTATCGCTTGGTGAGCTGGCTCATTAAGGCGAGCGGTCTCCCTCGCTCTTTCGTACTCATCTGCCTCCTCTCTAAGTATGAAATATCTGTTTTACCTGAAAGTTAAAGAAAGCAGGACAGGAAAGTGTAACATTGATGACGCGGCGCCTGTCAAAGATTAGTTTCTACCGAAAAGGCAATTCGCCCCTCTCAAGAAACTGGTAACGCTCCATAGCATCATAATCAAGAAAAAACAGGTGGCAATTTAATATCATTTTCTCTTATGGGTATGCCAAGATGATTAGCTAAACGAGTGGCGTAAATTCCACCAAAGAAATCTCCATCTTTCGCATTATTATGTCTAATCGACATGCAATAATAGCCCCCAAGTTATATCATCTATCGTTCAATACTACATTCTTGAGGACACTCAAATCAGAGGCACAAAGGTGGCTTTGGTCATGTTTACCATTAATGCATCTTCCTATAAAGAGAGCAAAATAGTGTATAGCAGGAAAGTGAATACTCCCTATAGCAGCCCGTGTTATAGTTCTAGTTTCTCCCACAGTGATGTTAGCAAGGAATTCTTTGCAATTGGATTTATTAAGTTCAGTATAAATGCCCCATTGCGGAATTTTGCATGCTTCATTAAATTCTTTGAGGTCCAAGTGAAATGATTTATCATAAAGATCAAATAAAACAGAATGTGTATTGCGATGGCCTGAATACTCAAATCTTCGCACAAAGGAATTAGTAAGATTGTAATACTGCAAGCACCTATATGACACGAAGCCCGTCAAGCCTGCGTTAACTACGTACATATCAAACTCTTCTTTAAAACCTGCATGAGTCATGAAATGATCCGATGGCCATTCGCAAGGCCACACTAGAGCTTCCCTTAGTGGTTCAAGGTCTGGCTCACGTATCGTGAGCCTTGGAGCTTTCTTCTTTGAGGAACCACCTTGGTACATTCTCCTGAACATTTTATCCCTCTGAAAAATTTCTAAAAAATTTAGTGACTCAAATAAAAGTGAACAAAACTCAACAAACTTAATAGCAACTACTCCTACAAGTGTCTAGAGGCTATATCATGCAACAAAACTACTTTGGACCATATAAATTTGACATGCAAGCTCAATAACATGGACACCATAGCAGCAAAAATTTGCAATATATAAAGTACTAGAACAAAAACTATTTAGACCATTGGAGGAGTCACATACCGATGATCAATCCCCCAAAACAGTTTTGCAAATTGAGCTACGAGCATGGAGATCCAAAATGGCAGTAAACTGAGCAAGAACACAGGTTTGAGCAATGGTGTGATTTTTCTGGCGGAGGACGAAGCGGATGGGTGGCCAGAATATGTGAGGGGGGCCTTGTGGGACCTACAAGCCACCTAGGCGTGCCCTATAGGCTTGTGGCCCACTGGTGCACCCCCTTGATGTGTGTTTAGTGCCAAAAATTCTTAAATATTGCACAAAAAATCATCCTAAATTTTCAGGGGATTTGGAGAACTCTTATTTTCTGGTCATTTTTTATTGCATGGATAATTTAGAAAACAGAAAAATAATAGCATTTCTTCTTTATTTATTCTAAATAACAGAAAGTAAAAAGTGGGTACAAAAATTTGTGTTTACTAAATTCATCCAACGCATGCTTGTCAAAAGGAATCCATTAACAAGGTTGATCAAGTCTTATTAACAAACGTCTTCCAAATGACATGAAACCGGAGAATCTCCGTATAACACTAGGTTACCTCAACGGGGATATGTATGTCCCCAACAATAAGAATATCATATTTCTTTTTAACCTTAGGAATAGGGAATTTAAAACTTCTAATAGCAATTGCCAGAATTTCTCCAATATAAATGATACTATTCCCTTGAGGTTGCTTCTAATAGCAATTGTCGTATGCTCATTACCATTGACATGAGAAGTGACATTTCCCTTATTGCAATCAATAATAGCCCTTGCAGTATTCAAAAAGGGTCCACCAAGGATGATCGACATACTATCATCCTCGGGTATATCAAGAATAACAAAGTCCGTTAAAATAGTAACATTTGCAACTACGACGGGCACATCCTAACAAATACCGATGGGTATAGCAGTTGATTTGTCGGCCCTTTGCAAAGGGATTTCAATGGGTGTCAACTTATTCAAATAAAGTCTACGATACAAAGAGAAAGGCATAACACTAACATCGGCCCCAAGATCACGTAAAGCAGTCTTAACATAATTTGTTTTAATGGACCAAGGTATAGTTGGTATTCCTGGATCTCCTACTTACTTTGGCATTCCACCCTTAAATGTGTAATTAGTAAGGATGGTGGAAATTCTGGCTTCTGGTGTCTTTCTTTTATTAGTAACAATATCTTTCATATACTTATCATAAGGAGACATTTTCAGTATGTCGGTCAAACACAAGCGCAAAAAGACAGGTCTAAGCATTTCAACAAAGCGATCAAATTCTTCATCATCCTTTTTCATGGATGGTTTAGGAGGAAAGGGAATGGGTTTTTGAACCCATGGTTCTCTTTCTTTACCATGTTTCCTAGCAATGAAGTCTCTCTTATCATTGAAGGAAATATGCCCTAGAGGCAATAATAAAGTTGTTATTTTATATTTCCTTATATCATGATAAATGTTTATTATTCATGCTAGAATTGTATTAACCAAAAACTTGATACATGTGTGAATACATAGACAAAACAAAGTGTCCCTAGTAAGCCTCTACTAGACTAGCTCGTTGATCAAAGATGGTTAAGTTTCCTAACCATAGACCTGTGTTATCATTTGATAAACGGGATCACATCATTAGAGAATGATGTGATGGACAAGACCCATTCGTTAGCTTAGCATTTTGATTGTTACAGTTTCATTGCTACTGCTTTCTTCATGACTTATACATGTTCCTATGACTATTAGTTATGCAACTCCCGAATATCGGAGGAACACCTTGTGTGCTATAAAACATCACAACGTAACTGGGTGATTATAAAGATGCTCTACAGGTGTCTCCGAAGGTGTTTGTTGGGTTGGCATAGATCAAGATTAGGATTTGTCACTCTGTGTAACGGAGAGGTATCTCTAGGCCCTCTCGATAATGCACATCACTATAATCCTTGCAAGCAATGTGACTAATGAGTTAGTTGCGGGATTATGCATTACGGAACGAGTAAAGAGACTTGCCAGTAATGAGATTTAACTAGGTATGATGATACCGACGATCGAATCTCAGGCAAGTAACATACCGATGACAAAGGGAACAACGTATGTTGTTATGTGGTTTGACCGATAAAGATATTCATAGAATATGTAGGAGCCAATATGAGCATCCAGGTTCCACTATTGGTTATTGACCGGAGATGTGTCTCGGTCATGTCTACATAGTTCTCGACCCCGTAGGGTCCGCACGCTTATTCGATAAAGATTTGTATTATGAGTTATGTGATTTGATGATCGAAGTTTGTTCGGAGCCCGGATGAGATCACAGACATGACGAGGAGTCTCGAAATGGTCGAGAGGTAAAGATTCATATATTGGAAGGCTATATTCGTACATCGGAATGGTTCCGAGTGATTCGGGTATTTTTGGAGTACCGGGGAGTTACGGCAATTCATCGAGGGAAGTATTGGGCCTTATTGGGCTTTAGTGGAAAGGAGAGAAGGGCCACAAGGGGAGGCAGCGCGCCCCCCATAGGCTGGTCTGAACTGGACTAGGAGGGGGCGGTGCCCCCCTCTTTCCTTCTCCCTCTCCTCCTTCCCTCTCTCCACCTCTTGGAAAAGGAAGGGGACTCCAACTAGGATTGGGAATCCTAGTTGGACTCCCCCTATAGGCGCGCCCCTCCTAGGTCGGTCTCCTCCTCCTCCCTCCTTTATATACGGGGGAGGGGGCACCCCGAAGACACACAAGTTGATCTTTTAGTCGTGTGCGGTGCCCCCTCCACAGTTTTACACCTCGGTCATATCGTCGTAGTGCTTAGGTGAAGCCCTACGCCGGTAACTTCATCATCACCGTCACCACGCCGTCTTGCTGACGGAACTCTCCCTCGGCCTCAGCTGGATCAAGAGTTCGAGGGACGTCACCGAGTTGAATGTGTGTAGATCACGGAGGTGTCGTGCGTTCGGTACTTGATCGGTTAGATCGCGAAGACGTTCGACTACATCAACTGCGTTACTAAACGCTTCCGCTTTTAGTCTACGAGGGTACGTGGACACACTCTCCCCGCTCGTTGCTATGCATCACCTAGATAGATCTTGCGTGATCGTAGGAATTTTTTTGAAAATACTGCGTTCCCCAACAATCATATCTTTTATTCTTAGGTTGTGAGTTATCAAGATCAACAGCAGGTTATATCTCAACATCATTACCATTACTAGGTTGAGCATCAACTTAAATATCATCATTATCATTATTACTAGGTTCATGTTCATCACGTGATTGTGTCTCAGCGTCAGAAATAGAAATATAATTTGGGTTCTCAGGTGTGTCTATAATAGGTTCACTAGAAGCATGCAAAGTCCTATCATCTCTCTTTTTCTTCTTAGATGAACTAGGTGCATCAGTATTAATTCTTTGAGAATCTTGCTCAATTCTCTTAGGGTGGCCTTCAGGGTACAAGGTTTCCTGAGTCATTTTACCTCCCATAGTCATAACTCTAACATCATGATCATTCATTTTATTATTCATCTCATTAAGCAAATCATTTTGTGCCTTGATAACTTGTCCTACTTGAGTTTTTACCATGGAAACATGTTTACTAACAACCTTGAGATCATTAACAGTTCTAAACATATAGTCACTCAAGTGTTCAATCGTATAAGCATTTCGTTTCAATTGTCTACTAACATATGCATTGAAGTTTTCTTATTTAACAATAAAGTTATCAAATTCATCCAAGCATTGACTAGCAAGTTTGGTATGAGGAATATCACCTTCATCAAATCTATAGAGAGAATTTACCTCCACTACCTGTGTCAGGTTATCAAGACCATGTATTTCTTCAATAGGTGGTAAATTCATAACATCTTCAGCTCTAATACCTTTTTCTTTCATAGATTTCTTTGCCTCTTGCATATCTTCAGGACTGAGAAATAGAATACCCCTCTTCTTCGGAGTTGGCTTAGGCGGTGGTTCAGGAAGAGTCCAATCATTATCGTTACTCAATATATTATTCAATAGTAATTCAGCTTGTTCAAATGTTTGTTCCTTGAAAACACAACACAACTATCTAGGTGGTCCCTAGAAGCATCGGCTAGTCCATTATAAAAGATATCAAGTATTTAATTTTTCTTGAGAGGATGATCATGCAAAGCATTAAGTAATTGGAGAAGCCTCCACCAAGCTTGTGGGAGACTCTCTTCTTCAATCTACCCAAAGTTAAATATTTCCTGTAAGGCAACTTGTTTCTTATGAGAAGAAAAATATTTTCCAGAGAAGTAATAAATCATATCCTGGGGACTACACACACAACCAGGAGCAAGAGAATTAAACCATATCTTAGCATCACCCTTTAATGTGAAAGGAAACAACTTAAGAATATAGTAGTAGCGAATTTTTTCCTCATGAGCAAATAGGGTGGCTATATCATTTAATTTAGTGAGATGTACCATAGCAGTTTTAGATTCATAACCATGGAAAGGATCAGATTCAACCAAAGTAATTAACTCAGGATTGACAGAGAATTCATAATCCTTATCAGTAACAAAGATAGGCGAAGTAGAAAACTTAGGATCATATTGCATTCTAGCATTCAAAGATTTTTCTTTCCACTTGCATAATAATTTCTTAAGATCATCTCTATCCTTACAAGCAAGAAAGTCCCAAGCTACCTCTCCATCCATAACATAACCCTCGGGTATATCGGGCAATTCATATCTATAAGTGCTAGGCCTAATGGGTGTTTCAAAGTTTTCAGTTTCAATAATTTCATCAGTTTCAGAAATATCATGAATTTTAGCATCCTCAACATCTTTAGCTCTAACAAGTTGTTCATCAAGAAATTCACCCAATGGCACACTATTATGAAGCAAAGTACTAGTATCATAAGCCTCATTCATAGTATAAGTGGCATCATCAATTACTTGCAACATATCAGGCTTAATAGCAGGTGGTGGTGTCACAAGCTTACTCAAAACAGAAGGTGAATCAAGTGCAAAGCTAGATGGTAGTTCCTTACCTCCCCTCGTCCTGGAGGGAACGATCTTGGTTTTGCTATCTTTCAAATTCTTCATAGTGATCAATAGATATAAATCCCAAGTGACTCAGCAAATAGAGCTATGGTCCTCGCAACGGCGCCAGAAAAAGGTCTTGATAACCCACAAGTATAGGGGATCGCAACAGTATTTGAGGGTAGAGTATTCAACCCAAATTTATTGATTCGACACAAGGGAAGCCAAAGAATATTCATGAGTATTAGTAGTTGAGTTGTCAATTCAACCACACCTGAAAGACTTAATATCTACAGCAAAATATTTAGTAGCAAAGTAGTATGGAAGTAACGGTAACAGTGGTAATAGTAACAATAGCAATTTTGTAGTGATTGTAATAGTGGCAACGACAAAGTAACTTAGCAAATATCAATATGTGAAAAGCTCGTAGGCATTGGATCAATGATGGATAATTATGTTGGATGTCATTCATCATGCAATAGTCATAACCTAGGGCAACACGGAACTAGCTCCAATTCATCAATGTAATGTAGGCATGTATTCCGTATATAGTCATACATGCTTATGGAAAAGAACTTGCATGACATCTTGTGTCCTATCCTCCCGTGGCAGCAGTGTAACATCCCAAATTTTCAATTTGGAATGTTATACATTAGATCATCATGCATATCATATTTTCTTGCATTTTCTGGTCGATCCTAGAAATTTCACGCAACCTCAAGGACCCTCGGAGAAAGTTGGAGATTTCGTCATGTTCATATTTGAGTTTTCTGAAATTTTGAAAAGAGGATCTTTTGATTTATTTATTTCATCTTCAATTATTTTTCCGATGTCAAAAATATGAGAGAGGGAAATAATATGACATTTCCCAATTTAGGAAAAATGAAGATTTAATAAATAGATCAAGTTTTGTTTTCCGGAGTTTGTTTGCTTTTTATTTGGATAGGGAAAAATGCGTGTTTTCAAAAATTGCATTTTAGGCCCGGAAAAAAGTTCATTTTGTTCGGCTCATTTTTAGGAGTCGGGGAAAATTTACTTTAGTTTTTTTGGAGTTCGTTTAGTTTAGTTTTTTTTTGTTTTTTTTTGCGCGCGGAACCGATTTAAAAAAAATCCG
>NC_041384.1:628539111-628547321 GCF_002162155.2 Triticum dicoccoides | reverse complement strand
TTTTCCTCCACCCCAAGCCCCAAGCCGCCCCTCTCCTCCTTAGCTGCGCCGCCGCCGCCTATAGCCGCCGCCGCCTATAGCCGCCGCCGCCGCCCCTAGCCGCCGCCTCGCTTGCCTCGCCGGAGGTAGCGCCCTCTCTTTCTTCTTCCTCGGTTCGATTTTCTTCTAGAAAATCGTTCCGGTTCTTCTCTTTTCTTCCGGTTTTCTTTCTAGTTTTTGTTTTGGTTTTCTTCCGAAACCCTAGATCGGTTTTCCGTTTCTTTTCGGTTTCTTTTCCGAAAACCCTAGATCGGTTTTCGTTCTTCTTTCGGACCGTTCGTCTCAACGAACGTGATCACTGATTCTTCCCGGTTAATGAACGTCCGTTCGTTCAACCGTTCTTCGTTTCTTTCTCGTCGGGTTTATTTTGTGTTCTCTCCGATCGCGATCTCAGATCCGATCTTCTTTCTAGTCTATCTTCTCGCTCGTTTATCGGAATCAGGTGATTCAAGCGCCTGGAGTTTCGTTTCGAAACCGCCGTTCCGTCTAATCCACTTAAACCAGTTTTTCTACGGTAAAATTTGACCTAGTTTCAACTTGCTAGAACCGAGTTGTTTTCTTTCGCCGTTTGTTTTTCGTTCGCTTTGCTCGGTTCGTTCTTTCTTTGCAACCGGAGTTCTTAAGTTGAACTTTCTGGTTCATTCTCTTTTTCGAGTTTTACCTGTGCATTAGATGAGTACTTATTGTGTGCTTGTTGTTTGTCTGCGATAGATTACCCGGATTGTGCCACCTGTTACTTCGAAACCCTAGGACTCGCGGATCATCAGCAAGGCAAGTAACACTTTGATCATACCTTTTCTACAACCCATGTTTTATTGCATTAGATCAATCCTCTCACCTTGCATGATTAGGATCTAATTAAATTGTGGGATGGGAAGTAGATGAGGTAGTACCTATTACCAGTATTATTATGAAACCTTTGGGAGTTACTTCTACGTTTGCTTATTATGCCATGCTATGCTAGTAGACGTGGATTGGGTGAGTGATATCCATGACAGATGTGAGTATTGTTAATTAATGGTTTATCTAAGGTGGCAACTTAAACACACATCTGGGTGGATTGAGGCACCTGGTTTCTATCAGGACTTGCCTGTTTTATTTTGGACCGCCACCCAGGCTCAAAGGGATCATAAGATCATTCATGCTAGTAACTTCCGTGTGCAGCCACAAGCCATTATGGGCTCTGGCATAGTTGACTAAGTCGTGCGAACTCTTATAGTGGTAGACTAGCAGATGTAGGGGATTAGGAGGTACGGTCTACCCGATCGTAAGGTGCTAGTGCTTCTGAAAGACTATGTCTCGGTCATCCGTTTCTCAAACACCTTGTAGTGCGAGAAATCCAACGGAGGCGATCGAGTCTTGTGGGGAAAAGTGCGCAAACCTCTGCAGAGTGTAACAAACTAATCATGATTAGCCGTGTCCCCGGTTATGGACAACTTGAGTATCTAGTACTTGAATATCATGTGAATCTCATCATGTTACTCTAATTAATATTGTTGGGTTTTAATTGTTCACCTTAATTAGGATCGGAATGCTGTCAACCATTCTCGATGTTCAACTACCATGATAGTTAAATAAATTTATTCCTTTGCAGTAGGGAAAAATTGGCTTTACGCAAAACTGTAACCATAGAGCTTTCCACCAGCCATACATGCATATAGTATAGCTCATTACTGTTCATTACTCTCTATGTGTTACCTTGCCAGCATATTCCATGTGCTGACCCGTTTCGGGCTGCAACTTTCATGTTGCAGACTTTTCAGACGACGAGTAAGGTGTTTTAGGTCGTGGTTCTATACTCAGTGATGCCGCTGGAGTTGATGGACCCATTTATCTTCCAAGTCTTCCGCTGTTATCGACACTAGATGGCCTTAAGCCATATTTATTGTAATAAGTTCTCTTTGAGACATTGTTGTAATAAGTGTGTGATTGCCACTCTGCTATAAATCCATCGAAGTACTGTGTGGTGTCAGCATTACTGATCCAGGGATGACACCGGAGCACAGTAGACTTGATCCATTTGGGTCGGGTCGCCACAGAGATGGTATCAGAGCACACGTTGACTGTAGGACACGACCACTAAGTTAAAGCCATAGATCACCATTCTCTTCTCATTTTCTAACTCCTCATCTTTTCTACTCTTTTAGGATGAAGGACGCGAAGATTAAGTACGCTCAACCGGATGAAGGCACACCTTTTGGATTTCACTTGAAGGAAGTCACTAAGTACCTGAACATTGGACTACCAAGCTTCACCGGGACCTTCAACGCCACTCTGCCTGAAGAGGAGCGCTGGAAGATTCAAGCTCACGTTCCGGGAAGGACATTCGCGCCAATCACGAAGCCCATAGATAGTGTTTTCAATGCACCAACCTGGAGTCTGGGAAAGAGCATGGCAGCCCATATCACCATAGGACGCATTGGAGAAGTTTATCAAGAAGACCTCAAGGACACCATCTACCAGATTTGCGGACGCCGAGATGAACAATGGGAGTTAGTCAGCACCAAGAAGGATAGATCCATTGCAGCTTTCATCCAGGAGTTAAACCAGCACATTCGACGCCACGAGAACCAGATGTGCAATGACATGATAGAGTTGAAGAATGCGAAGTCAAGGATCATCGAGTTAGAAGGAGAACTGAAGGCTACACGCAAGGACTACATGGACGAGATAGTAGCTCTAGCAAGACACAATGGCGATCTTAAGCAGGAGATTGAAGAACTCAAGAGGAAGTTAGCATTCCAGGAGGAAGACGAGTACGTCGCATGTCCGGATAACTACATCATCATCGACGACACCGATTCGGATCCAAGTGAACCCGAATTTGAAGACGAAGCTGGAGCGGACATCATGGAGTCTTCCACCGGTTCAAATTTATAGATGACCACCAAATATTAGTAGTATTCCCCCCATGTAAACATTATAGTTCGAGCACTTTTGCGATAGCTAGATCGATTGTACGCCCTTGTTTGATTGAATGAAGTGATTTTGTGTGCATTTGCTCATGTGCATTGGGGTAGTGTTTTCTCTTTAGACCTCACTCTATTCTTAAATCTCGCCTTTTCTAAACCCTCAGATGCCTCCGAGACGTGACAATGGATTTCCACCGGAGCTCACTCAATTGATCCAGCAGCAGAATCAATTGATGCAGATGTTAGTCCAGAACCAGCAGAACAACAATAACAACAACCCACCACCACCACCACCACCTGTTGACCACTTAGCCCGTTTCCTTAGGCTGGATCTGTCGGTGTTTTCCAGTAGCACCGAGCCGATAGTAGCAGACAATTGGCTCCACAAGATAGGAAGGGAGTTGACCACTGCAGGATGCACAGATGGTGAGAAAATGAAGTTTGCCGCCCATCAGCTTGACGGACCAGCGGCAGCATGGTGGGAGAATTTCACAGCCACCTACCCAGTTGACACTATCACATGGGATCAGTTTCAGCAAGCTTTCCGCACTGCCCATGTTTCAGCAGGAGCTATGGCCATGAAGAAGCGTGAGTTTCGCAACTTACGCCAAGGAGGAAGGATAGTTGGCCAGTACGTTGACGACTTTAGCAAGTTAGCACGTTATGCCCCAGATGACGTTGCTACGGATGCAACTAAGCAGGAGAAATTCCTGGAAGGACTGAATGATGAGTTGAGTATGCAGTTGATGGTAGCAAGTTTCAATAACTACCAGGAGTTGGTAGATCGTGCCATCATGATTGAAGGGAAGCAACAGCAGATTGAAAACCGCAAGAGGAAGTATGGACAGGGAAAGTATAACTCTGGAGCCCAGCAGAAGCCCCGTTTTACCCCTAAACTGGGATTTCAGTTTCAGCATACCCATGGAGGAGGTAGCTTGCACAACCATAATGGCCACAAGAATGGTAATGGGAATGGAGGAAGCAACGGCCAGAACCGTACCGCCCCATCAACCCCAACCAAGAGAGATCTGAGTCAAGTCACTTGTTTCAAGTGCCAGAAGATCGGACACTATGCTAATGAATGCCCTGAAGGCCAGAATGGAAATGGCAATGGAAGCTCTGGGAAGAAGCCGAACCCTTTCAACAGGGGACAGGTGAACCACATTAATGTGGAGGAGGTTGAAGCTCAGCCTGATGCAGTAAGAGGTAAGTTTTTGGTTAAGTCATTTACTGCACTTGTTCTTTTTGACACTGGTGCATCGCATTCATACATATCAAGGGGATTTGTGGATAAGTATAACCTACCAACCCAAGCCCTTAGGTCACCCATGTTAGTAAGCTCACCAGGAGCGGAGTTTATGGCTAGACGATGGTGTGATCGGTTACCATTAAGGATTGGTAACTATGTGTTTCCCTCAGACCTAATAGTATTGGAATCTCAAGGATTGGATGTGATATTAGGCATGGATTGGTTATCAAAGTATGAAGGGAACATTGAGTGTGCTAGTAAGTCAATTTTGCTTACCACACCAAAAGGGAGAAGGATCAAGTATGTATCCCGGCATGTGCCACAAAGGACACAAGTAAATTGCCTAACGGGAGTCGTGCAGGAGGAAGTACCAGTGGTGAAGGATTACCCTGATGTATTTCCAGAAGAGTTGCCAGGCATGCCACCGGATAGAGACATTGAGTTTTTGATTGAGTTATTGCCAGGTACAGGCCCAATATCAAAGAGACCATACCGGATGCCAGCAAAGGATTTGGTAGAAATTAAGAATCAGATTAAGGAGTTATTGGAGAAAGGTTACATTCGCCCAAGCTCTTCACCTTGGGGATCACTCGTTCTTCTAGTGGAGAAGAAGGATGGATCATTAAGGATGGTTGTTGATTACCGTGGATTAAATGAAGTAACCATCAAGAACAAGTACCCACTGCCAATGATTAATGATCTATTTGATCGTTTGCAAGGAGCTAAAGTGTTTTCCAAGATCGATTTGCGATCAGGGTACCACCTGTTGAAGATTCGAGAGCAGGACATACCTAAGACAGCATTCACCACAAGATATGGACTGTATGAGTATACCGTTATGTCATTTGGATTGACTAACGCACCTGCCTATTTTATGAACCTGATGAACAAAGTATTTATGGAGTTTTTGGATAAGTTCGTCGTAGTGTTCATCGATGATATTCTGATTTATTCAAAGAATGAAGAGGAGCATAAGGAACATTTGTGTTTGGTTTTGGAGAAGCTAAGGGAACATCAGTTATATGCCAAATTCAGCAAATGTGAGTTTTGGTTAAAGGAAGTTGGATTTCTTGGACATGTTATATCCGGAGAAGGGATAGCAGTTGACCCCACAAAGGTTGAGACCGTAACCGAATGGGAAGCCCCAACGACAGTTGGAGAGATCCGGAGTTTTCTTGGACTCGCAGGATACTACCGGAGATTTATTGAGAACTTTTCAAAGATTGCGAAGCCTATGACTGAGTTGTTGAAAAAGGATACCAAGTTCAATTGGACTGAGGAGTGTGAGGCTAGTTTCCAGGAGTTGAAGAAATGTTTGGTTACCTCACCAATGTTGATTTTGCCAGATCAGACCAAGGATTATGAGGTGTACTGTGACGCTTCACGTCGAGGACTTGGAGCAGTGCTTATGCAGGAAGGGAGAGTTGTTTCGTATGCTTCACAACAATTGAAGCATCATGAGTTGAATTATGCCACGCACGATTTGGAGTTAGCAGCCGTAGTGCATGCATTGAAGACGTGGAGACATTTCCTCATTGGAAATCATTGTGAGGTGTACACGGATCACAAGAGTTTGAAGTACATTTTCATGCAGAAGGAGTTGAATCTCAGACAAAGGAGATGGTTGGAGCTCATCAAGGATTATGATATGAGATTGCATTACCATCCCGGAAAAGCTAATGTAGTAGCTGACGCATTGAGCCGTAAGAGCCATGTCAATACGTTAATGACAGAGGATGTACCAAAGGAGTTAGCAGAAAACCTTCGTGAGCTATGTTTGGAAATAGTTCCGAGAGGCTATTGAGCAGCATTGGAGATTCAGTCAACATTGATGGATAAAATCAGAGAGGCTCAGAAATCTAACAAGGAGATTGCTTCTATAAAGGAGAAACTGAGCAAAGGAAAAGCTAAAGGATTTCGTGAGGGTGAGCACGATACCCTATGGTTTGAGGACCGTGTTTATGTGCCAAACAACCCGGAGATCAGGAAGTTGATTCTGCAAGAGGCACATGATTCACCGTATTCGATTCACCCAGGAAATACCAAGATGTATTTGGATTTAAAGGAAACATTCTGGTGGACCGGAATGAAGAAGGATATTGCAGCATATGTAGCAGTTTGTGATGTATGTCAGAGAGTAAAGGCAGAACATCAGAAGCCAGCCGGATTGTTACAACCATTGCCGATACTCGAATGGAAGTGGGATAAGATAGGCATGGATTTTATCACAGGACTACCCAGGACAAAGGCAGGCTATGACTCGATATGGGTAGTAGTTGATCGTTTGACGAAGGTAGCACATTTCATTCCAGTCAAGACCACTTATACCAGTGCGAAGTTGGCAAAGATATACATGACTAGGATCATTTGTTTGCATGGAGTTCCGAGGAGTATCGTATCAGATAGAGGAACCCAATTTACCTCAAAGTTTTGGAATCAGTTGCATGAGACTTTGGGAACCAGACTGGAGTTCAGCACAGCTTTTCACCCACAGACGGATGGACAGACTGAGAGAGTCAATCAGATTTTGGAAGATATGCTGAGAGCTTGTGCACTAGATTATGGATCTAGTTGGGACGATAACCTGCCGTATGCGGAGTTTTCTTATAACAACAGTTATCAAACCAGTTTGAAGATGACACCTTTCGAAGCTTTATACGGAAGGAGGTGCAGGACACCGTTGTCATGGGACGAAGTTGGAGACCGTCAGTTCTTTGGACCAGATTTGATTAAGGAGTCTGAACAGAAAGTTAAGTTGATTCGTGATAGGCTCAAGGTAGCCCAGTCCAGGCAGAAGAGCTACGCAGATTCTAAACGCAAGGAGACAGTTTACGAAACCGGAGACAGAGATTATCTTCGAGTATCCCCACTTCGAGGAGTTAAGCGCTTTGGAGTTAAGGGAAAATTAGCACCGCATTTCGTTGGACCGTATAAGATTTTGCAACATATAGGAGAAGTCGCTTATAAGTTGGAATTACCAGAGGGACTGTCAGGAGTTCATGATGTATTCCATGTTTCTCAGTTGAAGAAATGTCACGCCGAGATGGCGGAGGTACCGCTAAGAGATACAGTACCGCTTGAAGCGATTCAGTTGAAGGATGACTTAACATATGAGGAGAAGCCAGTCAAGATTCTCGATTATGTCAGCAGAGTCACCCGCAGCAAGGTTATTAAGTTTTGCAAAGTTCAGTGGAACCACCACTCAGAGGATGAAGCCACCTGGGAGAGAGAAGAAGATTTGCTCAAGGACCACCCTCACCTATTTTCTAGCCAACCCGAATCTCGAGGGCGAGATTCATCTTAAGGGGGGTAGGTTTGTAACATCCCAAAATTTTCAATTTGGAATGTTATACATTAGATCATCATGCATATCATATTTTCTTGCATTTTTTGGTCGATCCTAGAAATTTCACGCAACTCAAGGACCCTCGGAGAGAGTTGGAGATTCCGTCATTTTCATATTTGAGTTTTCTCAAATTTTGAAAAGAGGATCTTTTGATTTATTTATTTCATCTTCAATTATTTTTCCGATGTCAAAAATATGAGAGAGGGAAATAATATGACTTTTCCCAATTTAGGAAAAATGAGATTTAATAAATAGATCAAGTTTTGTTTTCCGGAGTTTGTTTGCTTTTTATTTGGATAGGGAAAAATGCGTGTTTTCAAAAATTGCATTTTAGGCCCGGAGAAAAGTTCATTTTGTTCGGCTCATTTTTAGGAGTCGGGGAAAATTTACTTTAGTTTTTTTGGAGTTCGTTTAGTTTAGTTTTCTTTTGGTTTTTTTTCTGCGCGCGGAACCGATTTAAAAAAAATCCGCAGGTCAGCCGGGCCAAAGGCCCAGCCAGCCGGCCAGGCCACCGCCTCCCAGCGCGCCAGGCGCCGCCTCCCCTCACGCAAGCCGAGTCCCAGCGGGACTCTGGTCGCCGCCCCCCCCCCTTGCCCCTTGGCCAAGCAAGACCCCCCCTCCCACCTATATATACTCCCCCAACCCCCCCCCTCTTTTCCTCCAC
>NC_041384.1:628455631-628538719 GCF_002162155.2 Triticum dicoccoides | reverse complement strand
CCGCCGCCGCTGCCTATAGCCGCCGCCGCCGCCTCGCTTGCCTCGCAGAGGTAGCGCCTCTCTTTCTTATTCCTCGGTTCGGTTTTCTTCTAGAAAAATGTTTCGGTTCTTCTCTTTTCTTCCGGTTTTCTTTCCGATTTTTGTTTCGATTTTCTTCCGAAACCCTAGATCGGTTTTCCGTTTCTTTTCGGTTTCTTTTCCGAAAACCCTAGATCGGTTTTTGTTCTTCTTTTGGACCGTTCGTCTCAACGAACGTGATCACCGATTCTTCCCGGTTACGAAAGTCCGTTCGTTCAACCGTTCTTCGTTTCTTTCTCGTCGGATTTATTCCGCGTTCTCTCCGATCGCGATCTCAGATCCGATCTTCTTTCTAGTCTATCTTCTCGCTCGTTTATCGGAATCAGGTGATTCAAGCGCCTGGAGTTTCGTTTCGAAACCGCCGTTCCGTCTAATCCACTTAAACAAGTTTTGCTACGGTAAAATTTGACCTAGTTTCAACTTGCTAGAACCGAGTTGTTTTCTTCCGCCGTTTGTTTTTCGTTCGCTTTGTTCGGTTCGTTCTTTCTTTGCAACCGGAGTTCTTAAGTTGAACTTTCTGGTTCATTCTCTTGTTCGAGTTTTACCTGTGCATTAGATGAGTACTTATTGTGTGCTTGTTGTTTGTCTGCGATAGATGACCTGGATTGTGCCGCCTGTTACTTCGAAACCCTAGGACTCGCGGATCATCAGCAAGGCAAGTAACACTTTGATCATACAACCCATGTTTTATTGCATTAGATCAATCCTCTCACCTTGCATGATTAGGATCTAATTAAATTGTGGGATGGGAAGTAGATGAGGTAGTACCTATTACCAGTATTATTATGAAACCTTTGGGAGTTACTTCTACGTTTGCTTATTATGCCATGCTATGCTAGTAGACGTGGATTGGGTGAGTGATATCCATGACAGATGTGAGTATTGTTAATTAATGGTTTATCTAAGGTGGCAACTTAAACACACATCTGGGTGGATTGAGGCACCTGGTTTCTATCAGTACTTGCCTGTTTTATTTTGGACCGCCACCCAGGCTCAAAGGGATCATAAGATCATTCATGCTAGTAACTTCCGTGTGCGGCCACAAGCCATTATGGGCTCTGGCATAGTTGACTAAGTCGTGCAAACTCTTACAGTGGTAGACTAGCAGATGTAGGGGATTAGGAGGTACGGTCTACCCGATCTTAAGGTGCTAGTGCTTCTGAAAGACTATGTCTCGGACATCCGTTTCTCAAACACCTTGTAGTGCGAGAAATCCAACGGAGGCGATCGAGTCTTGTGGGGAAAAGTGTGCAAACCTCTGCAGAGTGTAACAAACTAATCATGATTAGCCGTGTCCCCGGTTATGGACAACTTGAGTATCTAGTACTTGAATATCATGTGAATCTCATCATGTTACTCTAATTAATATTGTTGTGTTTTAATTGTTCACCTTAATTGGGATCGGAATGCTGTCAACCATTCTCGATGTTCAACTACCATGATAGTTAAATAAATTTATTCCTTTGCAGTAGGGAAAAACTGGCTTTACGCAAAACTGTAACCATAGAGCTTTCCACCAGCCATACATGCATATAGTATAGCTCATTACTGTTCATTACTCTCTATGTGTTACCTTGCCAGCATATTCCATGTGCTGACCCGTTTCGGGCTGCAACTTTCATGTTGCATACTTTTCAGACGACGAGTAAGGTGTTTTAGGTCGTGGTTCTATACTCAGTGATGCCGCTGGAGTTGATGGACCCATTTATCTTCCAAGTCTTCCGCTGTTATCAACACTAGATGGCCTTAAGCCATATTTACTGTAATAAGTTCTCTTTGAGACGTCCTTGTAATAAGTGTGTGATTGCCACTCTGCTATAAATCCATCGAAGTACTGTGTGGTGTCAGCATTACTGATCCAGGGATGACACCGGAGCACAGTAGACTTGATCCATTCGGGTCGGGTCGCCACAAGTAGGGTCCATAAGGAACTAAGGGATATTAAGGCCTCCTTTTAATAGAGAACCGGAACAAAGCATTAGCACTTAGTGAATACATGAACTCCTCAAACTACGGTAATTACGGGAAAGAATCCCAATTATTGTCGCCCAGGGGTATGCGGATCATAACACGTAATAGGTGTCTACAACTTGCAAGATAGGATCAAGAACTCATATATATTCATGAAAACATAATAGGTTCAGATCTGAAATCATGGCACTCGGGCCCTAGTGACAAGCATTCGTCAATCTCAGAACATAGTGGGTACTAGGGATCAAGCCCTAACAAAACTAACTCGACTACATGATAAATCTCATCCAACCCATCACCGTCCAGCAAGCCTACGAAGGAATTACTCATCCCAACGGTGAGCATCATGGAATTGGCAAGGGAGGAAAGTTGATGATGATGATGATGATGATGATGATGATGATGATGATGATGATGATGATGATGATGATGATGATGATGATGATGATGATGATGATGGCGATGGATTCCCCTCTCTCGAGCCCAAAATAGACTCCAAATCAGCCCTCCCAATGAAGAACAGGAGGCGGCAGTGGCTCTGTATCGTAAAATGCGACGAATCCTTCTCTCTGATTTTTTTCATGAATAGGTATATATTGAGTTGAGATTAGGGTGGGAGGAGGTCCAGGGGCTCACAAGCATGGGAGGCGCGCCCTGGGTGGGTGGGCACGCCCCCACGGCTTGTGGGCTCTGGGTGGCCCCCCTCTAGTATCTTTTTCCGCTAGTATTTTTTATATCTTCCACAAAAATTTCTCTGTAAATTTTCAGGTCATTCCAAGAACTTTGATTGCTGCACAAAAATAAGACCATGGCAATTCTACTGAAACCAGCATTAGTCCGCATTAGTTCCATTCAAATCATACAAATTAGATTCCAAAACAAGGGCAAAAGAGTTTGGAAAAGTAGATATGATGGAGACGTACCAACCCATCACAAAGCACCTCTCCCATGGCAAGATAGATCAATCTAGTTGGCCAAACCAAATCAATAGATCGGAGAGAAATACAAAGTTATTTAAATCATGCATAAAGGAGTTTAGAGAGGACTCAAATAATATTCATAGATACTGATCTTAAACCTGCAATTCATTGAATATCAACAAACACACCGCAAAAGAAGATTACATCGGACAGAACTCCAAGAACATCGAGGAGAACATTGTATTAAAGATCAAAGAAAGAGAATAAGCCATCTAGCTACTAGCTATAGACCCGTAGGTCTGTGGTAAACTACTCACACTCGTCATCGGTAGGGCAGCAAGATTGATGTAGAGGCCCTCCGTGATAGAATCCCCCTTCGGTAGAGTGCCAGAAAAGGCACCAAGATGGGATCTTACGAGAACAGAAGCTTGCGGCGGCAGAAAAGTATTTTTGTGGACGCTTCTGATGTAGAAAATCATCGTAAAGATTTATTCCGTTTGGACTCCGTTTGATATTCCTTTTTTGTAATGGCAAAAACAAGGAGAAAACAACAACTGGCACTACTCACTAGGTTAATAGGTTAGTCCCAAAAAATAATATAAAATAGTACCATAATGCATATAAAACATCCAAGATTGATAATTTAATAGCATGGAACAATTAAAAAAATAGATACTTTGGAGACGTATCAAGCATCCCCAAGCTTAATTCTTGCTCGTCCTTGAGTAGGTAAATGATAAAAACAGAATTTTTTATGTGGAATGCTACCTAACATGTTTATCAATATAATTTTCTTTTATGTGGCATGAATATTCAGATCCATAAGATTCAAAACAAAAGTTTAAAATTGACATAAAAACAATAATACTTCAAGCATACTAATAAAGCAATCATAGTTTTCCAAAAATATCATGGCCAAAGAACTTTATCCCTACAAAATCATTTAGTCTGGTCATGCTCTATCTTCCTCACACAAAGTATTTATCATGCACAACCCCGATGAGAAGCCAAGCAATTGTTTCATACTTTTATGTTCTAAAGATTTTTCAACTTTCACGCAATACATGGGCGTGAGACTTGGATATAGCGCCATAGGTGGAATAGAATATGGTGGAGGTTGTGTGGAGAAGGCAAATCGAAGAAAGTATCACATCAACTAGGAAAATTAATAGGCTATGGAGATTTCCATCAATTGATATCGATGCGAGTGAGTTAGGGATTGCCATGCAACGGATGCACTAGAGCTATAAGTGTATGAAAGCTCAAAAGAAAATGAAGTGGTTGTGCATCCAACTTGCTTGCTCATGAAGACCTAGGGAAATTTGAGGGAGCCCATCATTGGAATATACAAGTCAAGTTCTATAACGGGAAATTCCCACTAATATATGAAAGTGACAAAATAGGAGATTATCTATCATGAAGAACATGGTGCTACTTTGAAGCACAAAAAAAGGACAGTAACATTGTCCCTTCTCTCTTTTTCTCTCATTTTTTCTTTTGGGCTCTTTGGCCTCTTTTTTTATTTGGGCTCTTTGGCCTCTTTATTTTATTTTTCGTCTGGAGCCTCATCTCTACTTGTGGGAGAATCATAGCTTCCATCATCCTTTCCTCACATGGGACAATGCTCTAATAATGATGATCATCACACTTTTACTTACTTACAACTCAAGAATTAGAACTCAATACTAGAACAAAGATATGACTCTACATAAATGCCTCATGCATATGAGAACAATATGACAATGATGGTGTGTGTCATAATAAAACTGAACGGTGGAAGTTTCATGGCAATATATCTCGAAATGGCTATGGAAATGCCATAATAGGTAGGTATGATGGCTTCTTTGAGGAAGGGTATATGGTAGGTTTAATGCACCGGCGAAAGTTGTGCGGTACTAGAGAGGCTAGCAATGGTGGAAGGGTGAGAGTGCGTATAATCCATGAACTCAACATTAGTCACAAAGAACTCACATAATTATTGCAAAAATTTATGAGCCCTCGAAACAAAGTACTAATATGCATGCTCCTAGGGGGATAGATTGGTAGGAAAAGACCATTGCTCGTCCCTGACCGCCACTCATAAGGAAGACAATCAAAAATAAATCATGCTCTAACTTCATCACATGATGGTTCACCATACGTGCATGCTTCGGGAATCACAAGCTTTAACACAAGTATTATTACTCAACCACAATTACCAACTAGCATGACTCTAATATCACCATCTTTATATCTCAAAACAAATGCAAGCAATCAAACTTCTCATATATTCAATGATCTTCATGAAAGTTTTTATTATATCCCTCTTGAATGCCCATCATATTACGACTAAATTCATAACCTAAACTAATTGCCATACTATTTTAATGAATCTCAAAATAATATAAGTGAATCATGAGAATTCATCAATTTACATAACATAAAACTACCGTCATGCTCTAATAAGAAATAAGTTAAATACTAGAGCAACTGCATAGCTCAAAAGATATAAGTGAAGCACATAGAGTATTCTAATAAATTCACGATTAATATGTGTCCCTCTCAAAATGTGTGTACAGCAAGGATGATTGTGGAAAACTAAAAAGCTAATAAAGCAAAGACTCATATATCACAAGGTGCTCCAAGAAAAACACATATAATGTAGTGAATAAAAATATAGCCTCAAGTAATTTTACCGATGCATTGAAGACAAAAGAGCTAGTGAGTAAAAATATAGCCTCAAGTAATTTTACCGATGCATTGAAGACAAAAGAGGGGATGCCATCAGGAGAATCCCCAAGATTAGATGCTTGGTTATCCTCGCATTTTACCTTGGGGTGCCATGGGAATCCCCAAGCTTAGGCTCTTTCCACTCCTTGAGAATCCCCAAGATTAGATGCTCTTAAACACACCATAAAAGAAGATTACATCGGATAGGTATCCAAGAACATCGAGGAGAACATGGTATTGAGAATCAAAGAGAGAGAAGAAGCCATCTAGATACTAGCTATGGACCCGTAGGTCTGTGGTAAACTACTAATGCTTCATCGAAAGGGCAATAGAGTTGATGTAGATGCCCTCCATGATCGAATCCCCCTCCGGCAGGGTGCCGGAAAAGGTTCCAAGATGGGATCTCACTGGTACAGAAGGTTGCGGCGGCGGAAAAGTGTTTTCGTGGATGCTTCTGGTGGTTCTGGAATATATGTGGGTATATAGGAGGAAGATCTAGGTCAGGGAGTCATCGAGGGGCCCACAAGGTAGGGGGCGCACCCCCTAGGGCGCGCCCTCCACCCTTTCCGCCACCTCGTGGCTCTTCCGACTTGCACTCAAGTCTCCTAGATGTCTTTTGGTCCAAGAAAAATCATCGTGAAGTTTCATTCTGTTTGGAATCCGTTTAGTATTCCTTTTCTGCAAAGCTCAAAAACAAGAAAAAAACAGAAACTGGCACTAGGCTATAGCTTAATAAGTTAGTCCCAAAAATAATATAAAATAGCATATTAATGCATATAAAACATCCAAAAAAGATAATATAATAGCATGGAACAATCAAAAATTATATATACGTTTAAGACGTATCAAGCATCCCCAAGCTTAATTCCTGCTTGTCGTCGAGTAGGTAAATGATAAAAACAGAATTTTTATGTGGAATGCTACCTAACATATTTATCCATGTAATTTTATTCATTGTGGCATGAATGTGCAGATCCATAAGATTCGAAACAAAAGTTTAATATTGACATAAAAACAATAATACTTCAAGCATACTAATAAAGCAACCATGTCTTCTCAAAATACCATGGTTAAAGAAAGTTATCCCTACAAAATCATATAGTCTGGTTATGCTCCATCTTTGTTACAGAAAGTATCCAATCATGCACAACCTTGATGACAAAACAAGCAATTGTTTCATATTTTTTATGTTGTCAAACTTTTTCAACTTTCACACAATACATGAGCGTGATCCATGGACCTAGCACTATAGGTGGAAGAGAATATGGTGGTTGTGGAGAAGACAAAAAGAAGGAGATAATCTCACATCAACTAGGCGTATCAACGGGCTATGGAGATGCCCATCAATAGATATTAATGTGAGTGAGTAGGGATTGCCATGCAACGGATGACTAGAGCTATAAGTTTATGAAAGCTCAAAAATAAACTAAGTGGGTGTGCATCCAACTCGCTTGCTCACGAAGACCTAGGGCAATTTCAAGAAGCCCATCATTGGAATATACAAGCCAAGTTCTTAAAATGAAAAATTCCCACTATAGTATATGAAAGTGATAACATAGGAGACTCTCTATCATGAAAGATCATGGTGCTACTTTGAAGCACAAGTGTGGAAAAAGGATAGTAACACTACCCCTTCTCTCTTTTCTCTCATTTTTGTGGGCTTCTTTGGCCTCTCTTTTTTATTTGGGCTTCTTTGGCCTCTTTTATTTTGATAACCTCACATGGGACAATGTTCTAATAATGATGATCATCACACTTTTATTTACTTACAACTCAAAATTATAACTCGATGCTAGAACAAAGATATGACTATATGAATGCCTCCGGTGGTGTACCGGGATGTGCAATGATCTAGCGTAGCAAATGACATAAAAACGAACAAGCCATGTAATCATCATACTAGCTATCTTACAATCATCCAAAACAATATTACCATGATTAAACATGTCATACTACACAGAACGGTGGAAGTTGCATGGCAATATATTCGGAATGGCTATGGAAATGCCACAATAGGTAGGTATGGTGGATGTTTTGAGGAAAGTATAAGGTGGGTGTAATGCACTGGCGAAAGTTGCACGGTACTAGAGAGGCTAGCAATGGTGGAAGGGTGAGAGTGCGCATAATCCATGGTCTCAACTTTAGTCATAAAGAACTCACATACTTATTGCAAAAGTCTATTAGCTATCGAAACAAAGTACTACACGCATGCTCCAAGGGGGATAGATTCGTAGGAAAATACCATCGCTCGTCCCCGACCGCCACTCATAAGGAAGACAATCAATAAATACATCATGCTCCAACTTTGTTACATAACGGTTCACCATATGTGCATGCTACGGGAATCACAAATTTAAACACAAGTATTCTTACCAATCCACAATTACTCACTAGCATGACTCTAATATCACCATCTCTATATCTCAAAACAATCATAATGAATCGAACTTCTCATAGTATTCAATGCACTTTATATGAAAGTTTTTATTATATCCCTCTTGGATGCCTATCATATTAGGACTAAATTCATAACCCAAGCAAATTACCATGTTGTTTAGAGAGACTCTCAAAATAATATAAGTGAATCAAGAGAGTTCAATAGTTTCTATAAAATAAAACCACCATCATGCTCTAAAAAGATATAAGTGAAGCACTAGAGCAAAACTGCCTAGATCAAAAGATATAAGTGAAACACATGGAGTATTCTAATAAATCATGATTCATGTGTGTCCCTCTAAAAAGGTGTGTATATAAAGGATGATTGTGGAAAATTAAAAAGCAAAGACTCATATCATACAAGACGCTCCAAGCAAAACACATATCATGTGGTGAATAAAAATATAGCCTCAAGTAAATTTACTAATAGACGAAGACGAAAGAGGGGATGCCATCCGGGGCATCCCCAATCTTAGGCTATTGGTTGTCCTTGAATATTACCTTGGGGTGCCTTGGGAATCCCCAAGCTTATAATCTTGCCACTCCTTATTCCATAGTCCATCGAATCTTTACCCAAAACTTGAAAACTTCACAACACAAAACTCAACAGAAAACTCATGAGATCGGTTACTATAAGAATATAAAGCACCACTTTTGGTACTGTTGTGAACTCATTATTTATTTATATTGGTGTAATATATACTGTATTACAACTTTTCCATGGTTCTTACCCCTCGATACTAGCCATAGATTCATCAAAATAAGCAAACAACACTTAGAAGACAGAATCTGTCAAAACAGAATAGTCTGTAGCAATCTGTAAACTTCGAATACTTTTGTAACTCTAAAAATTCTAAAAATTTAAGAAAACTGAGGGAATTTGTATATAGATCTTTTGTAAAAAATCAGAGCAAAATCACGCTCCTGTGAATAATCAAAATTAGTTTATTGGGTGCAAAAGTTTCTGTTTTTCATCAAGATCAAATCAACTATCACCGTAAGCCATCCCAAAGGTCTTACTTGGCACAAACACTAATTAAAACACCAAAACACAATTACTATAGTAGAATAATTGTGGGATTATTGAAAAATAGTAGCAAAAAGAAAAAACATAAAAACAAAATAAAATTGGGTTGCCTCCCAACAAGCGCTATTGTTTAATGCCCCTAGCTAGGCATAACGCAATAGATCAAGGTATTGTCATCTTTGGTATGCAATCCGTAAGTAGCTCTCATACTAGACTCATATGGAAACTCAATTTTCTTTCTAGGAAAGTGTTACATGCCCTTCCTTAACAGAAATTGAAATCTAATGTTTCCTTCTTTCATATCAATAATTGCACCAATTGTTCTAAGGAAATGTTTACCAAGAATAATAGTACATGTAGGATTGCAATCTATATCAAGAACAATGAAATCTATAGGAACATGATTCCTATTTGCAATAATAAGAACACCATTAATCCTTCCCATAGGTTTCTTTATAGTGGAATCTGCAAGATGCAAATTTAAAGAACAATCATCAAATTCACAAAAACCTAGCACATCACATAAAGTTTTTGGAATCGTGGAAACGCTACCACCAAAATCACACGAAGCATGGCACTCATAATCTTTAATCATAATATTAATAGTAGTTTCCCACTCATCATAAAGTTCTCTAGGAATAGGAACTTCCAATTCAAGATTTTCTTCAAAAGACTTCATCATAGCATTAACGATATGTTTAGTAAAAGCTTTATTTTGATTATAAGCATGAGGAGAATTCAACATGGATTGCAACAAGGAAATACAATCTATCAAAAAACAATTATCATAATCAAATTCCTTGAAATCCAAAAGAGTTGGGTCATTGCTACTTAAAGTTTTAACCTCTCTAATCACACTTTTATCAATTTTTGCATCAAGATCTATAAACTCCAAATAATTGGGATGCCTTCTAGCTAAAGATGAATCGTCTACAGTCCCATCTTTATCAAGATTTATACTGGAAAACAAAGATTCAATAGGAGTCACATAAATCACTTTAAGATCTTCATCATTATTTTCACAAAACCTAGAAGAACGCAATTTTACGAACCAATCTCGCTTAGCACGCATCTTAGTGGTTCTTTCTTTACACTCATCAATGAAAATTATCATAGATTTAAGAGACTCATTAATATCATGCTTGGGTGGCATAGATCTAATTTTCAAAGAATCATTCTCAAGAGAAATTATATCCATGTTCCTAGCCAAATCATCAATCTTAAGCAATTTTTGTTCAACCAAAGCATTGAAATTATTTTGCGAACTCATAAATTCTTTAATGCTACTCTCAAGATCAGAGGGCATCTTATTATAATTTCCATAGGAATTGTTGTAGGAATTACCATAATTATTAGAGGAATTACTAGGAAACGGCATAGGGTTTAAATTACCTCTATACGCGTTATTACCAAAATTGTTCCTACCAACAAAATTCACATCCATAGATTCATTATTATTCTCAATCAAAGTAGACAAAGGCATATCATTAGGATCAATGGGAGCACTCTTTCTAGCAAATAATCGCATGCACTTTTTTACTAGTATGAGATCTTTCAGTATGCCATTGAGAATAATTAACCATAATATTATCTAGGAATTTAGTAGCTTATCCTAAAGTAATTTCCTTAAAAGTACCTCTCGCGGCCGAATCTAAAAGATTTCTAGAAGCAAAATTCAATCCGGCATAATTTTTTTGTATAATCATCCAAAGATATAAACCATGAGTAGGGCAATTTCGTATCATCAATTTCGTCCTCTCCCAAGATTGTGCAACATGTTCATGATCAAGTTGCTTAAAATTTATAATATCATTCCTAAGGGAGATGATCTTAGCAGGAGGAAAATAATTGGAAATAAAAGCATATTTACACTTATTCCATGAATCAATGCTATTTTTAGGCAAAGATGAAAACCAAGTTTTAGCACGATCTCGTAGTGAGAATGGAAATAGCTTCAATTTAACGATATCATTATCCACATCTTTCTTCTTTTGCATATCACTCAACTCAACAAAATTATTTAGATGGGATGCGGCATCTTCACTAGGAATGCCAGAAAATTGATCTTTCATAACAAGATTCAGCAAAGCGTCATTAATTTCATAAGACCCCGCACTAGTGGTGGAGCAATTGGAGTACTAATAAAATCATTATTATTAGTATGGGAGAAGTCACACAACTTGGTATTCTCTTGAGTCATCGTGACAAAGCAAGTAATCTAACACACGAGCAAACAAAAGCAAACGAAAAGACGAACGAAAGAAGGGCGAATAAAAGGCAAACGAGAGGCGAATGGCGAATAATGTAATACAAGAGATGAGAGTTTTATGATGGGTACTTGGTAGGCTTGACGTAGATCTCCCCGGCAACGGCGCAAGAAATCCTTCTTGCTACTTCTTGAGCTTGCGTTGGTTTTTCCCTTGAAGAGGAAAGGATGATACAACACAGTAGAGATAAGTATTTCCCTCAATTAAGAACCAAGGTATCAATCTAGTAGGAGAAACGCGCAAGTCCCCAATAGATGCACCTTCACAAACAATCAAACACTTGCACCCAATGCGATAAAGGGGTTGTCAATCCCTTCACGGTCACTTGCAAAGGTGAGATCTGATAGAGATAGATAAAAGATTACTAGAACATAAATTAAAGTAAATATAAATAAAGTGCAGCAAGGTATTTTTGGTATTTCCAATATATATATATCTGAAAATATAATGAGGAAAATAGACCCGGGGGCCATAGGTTTCACTAGAGGCTTATCTCTCTTGAAGGCAAATAATACGGTGGGTGAACAAATTACTGTCGAGCAATTGATAGAAAAGCGCAAAGTTATAACGATATCCAAGGCAATGATTATGAATATAGGCATCACGTTCGTATCAAGTAGACCGACTCGACTACTATTACTCCACACATCGCCCGACTCCTGCCTCCATCTAGAGTATTAAGTTCATAAGAATAGAGTAATGCATTAAGTAAGATGACATGATGTAGCGGGATAAACTCAAGCAATATGATGAAAACCCCATCTTGTTATCCCCTATGGCAACAAAGCAATACGTGTCTCTCTACCCCTACTATGTCACTGGGTGAAATCACGCAAGTCTGAACCCAAATCTAAGCACCTCTCCCATTGCAAGAAAAAACAATCTAGTTGGCCAAACCAAACCAATAATTCGAAGAGCAATACAAATATATCAAATCATGCATATAAGAATTCAGAGAAGATTCAAATAATATTCATATATAAGTTGATCATAAATCCATAATTCATCGGATCTCGACAAACACACCGCAAAAGAAGATTACATCGGGTAGATCTCCAAGAACATCGAGGAGAACATGGTATTGAGAATCAAAGAGAGAGAAGAAGCCATCTAGCTACTAGATATGGACTCGTAGGTCTGTGGTAAACTACTCACGCTTCATCAGAAAGGCAATAGAGTTGATGTAGATGCCCTCTGTGATCGAATCCCCCTCCGGCAAGGTGCTGGAAAAGGTCCCAATGTGGGATCTCACGGGTACAGAAGGTTGCGGCGGCGGAAAAGTGTGAGTATGTAGGAGGAAGATCTAAGTCATGGAGTCACCGACCGAGGGGCCCACAAGGTAGGGGCGCCCCCCTAGGGCGCGCCCTCCATGCTTGTCACGCCTCGTGGCTCTTCTGACTTGCACTCCAAGTCTCCTGGGTGTCTTTTGGTCCAAGAAAAATCATCGTGAAGTTTCATTCCATTTGGACTCCGTTTAGTATTCCTTTTCTGCGAGGCTCAAAAACAAGAAAAAACAGAAATTGGCACTAGGCTCTAGGTTGATAAGTTAGTCCCAAAAATAATATAAAATAACATATTAATGCATATAAATATCCAAAACAGATAATATAATAGCATGGAGCAATAAAAAATTATAGAAACGTTGGAGACATATCATTCACCTAGTGGCACAACCTCATGAAGCTAAGTACTAGCATCATCAATAGCGTCATTCATAGCAGAAGTAGCATCATCAATTACTTGTGACATAACAAAATTAATAGTAGGTGGTGGTGTTACATGCTTACTTAAAACAGAAGGTGAATCAAGTGCAGAGCTAGATGGCAGTTACTTACCTCCCCTTGTCTTAGAGGGAACGATCTTGGTTTTGTCATCCTTCAGATTCTTCATAGTGATCAACAGGTATAAATCCCAAGTGGCTCAACAAATGTAGCTATGCTCCCCGGCAATGGTGCCAGAAAAAGGTCTTGATAACCACAAGTATAGGGGATCGCAGCCATTTTCGAGGGTAGAGTATTCAACTCAAATTTATTAACTCGACACAAGGAGAGCCAAAGAATATTTGCAACTATTAGCAATTGAGTTGTCAATTCAACCGTACCTGGAGAACTATATCTGCTGCAGAGTGATGAGTAGCACGGTAGTATGGTAATTTGATAGCAGTAGTAACAATAGCAATAGTAATGATAACAGTGATAGTAGCAGTCTTATAGTGATTGTGACAGCAGCAACAACAACAATAGTAACTTAGCAAAGATCAATATGTGAAAGTCATAGGCATTGGTGTTGGGGAACGTAGTAATTTCAAAAAAATTCCTACGCACACACAAGATCATGGTGATGCATAGCAACGAGAGGGGAGAGTGTGATCTACGTACCCTTGTAGATCGACAATGAAAGCGTTTGGTTGATGTAGTCGTACGTCTCCACGGCCCGACCGATCAAGCACCGAAACTACGGTACCTCCAAGTTCTAGCACATGTTCAGCTCGATGATGGTCCCCGGACTCCGATCCAGCAAAGTGTCGGGGAAGAGTTCCGTCAGCACGACGGCGTGGTGACGATCTTGATGTACTACTGTCGCAGGGCTTCGCCTAAGCACCGCTACAATATTATCGAGGACTATGGTGGAAGGGGGCACCGCACACGGCTAAGAATATGATCACGTGGATCAACTTCTGTCTCTAGGGGTGCCCCTGCCTCCGTATATAAAGGTTCAAGAGGGGGAGGCCGGCCGGCCATCATAGGGCGCGCCAGGAGGAGTCCTACTCCCTCCGGGAGTAGGACTTCCCCCCAATCCTAGTTGGAATAGGATTCGCGAGGTGGGAAAAGAGGGAGAGAGAAGGAGGGGGACGCCGGCCCCCTCTCTCCTTGTCCTATTCAGACTAGGGGGGAGGGGCACGCGGCCCAGCCCTGGTCGCCTCTCCTCTTCTTCCACTATGGCCCACTAAGGCCCATATAGCTCCCGGGGGGTTCCGGTAACCTCCCGGTACTCCGGTAAAATCCTGATTTCACCCGGAACACTTCCGATATCCAAATATAGGCTTCCAATATATCAATCTTTATGTCTCGGCCATTTCGAGACTCCTCGTCATGTCCGTGATCACATTCGGGACTCCGAACATCATTCAGTACATCAAAACTTATAAACTCATAATATAACTGTCATCGAAACCTTAAGCGTGCGGACCCTACGGGTTCGAGAACAATGTAGACATGACCGAGACACGTCTTCGGTCAATAAACAATAGCGGGACCTGGATGCCCATATTGGTTCCTACATATTCTACGAAGATCTTTTATCGGTCAGACCGCATAACAACATACATTGTTCCCTTTGTCATCGGTATGTTACTTGCCCGAGATTCGATCGTCGGTATCCAATACCTAGTTCAATCTCGTTACCGGCAAGTCTCTTTACTCGTTCTGTAATACATCATCCCGCAACTAACTCATTAGTTGCAATGCTTGCAAGGCTTAAGTGATGTGTATTACCGAGAGGGCCCAGAGATACCTCTCCGACGATCGGAGTGACAAATCCTAATCTCGAAATACGTCAACCCAACATGTACCTTTGGAGACACCTGTAGAGCACCTTTATAATCACCCAGTTACGTTGTGATGTTTGGTAGCATACAAAGTGTTCCTCCGGCACACGGGAGTTACATAATCTCATAGTTATAGGAACATGTATAAGTCATGAAGAAAGCAATAGCAACATACTAAACGATCAGATGCTAAGCTAATGGAATGGGTCATGTCAATCAGATCATTCAACTAATGATGTGATCCCGTTAATCAAATGACAACTCTTTGTCAATGGTTAGGAAACATAACCATCTTTGATTAACGAGCGAGTCAAGTAGAGGCATACTAGTGACACTCTGTTTGTCTATGTATTCACACATGTATTATGTTTCCGGTTAATACAATTCTAGCATGAATAATAAACTTTTATCATGATATAAGGAAATAAATAATAACTTTATTATTGCCTCTAGGGCATATTTCCTTCAATTGGATCAGTGATGGATAATTATGTTGGATGACATTCATCATGTAACAATTATAACCTAGGGCGACACAGAACTAGCTCCAATTCATCAATGTAATGTAGGCATGTATTCTGTATATAGTCATATGTGCTTATGATAAGAACTTGCATGACATCTTTTGTCATACCCTTCCGTGGCAGTGGGGTCCATAAGGAAACTAAGGGATATTAAGGCCTCCTTTTAATAGAGAACCATAACAAGCATTAGCACATAGTGAATACATGAACTCCTCAAACTAGAGTGATCACCGGAAAGAATCCCAATTATTGTCACCTTGGGGTATGCGTATCATAACACGTAATAGGTGTGTATAAATTGCAAGATAGGATCAAGAACACAAATATATTCATGAAAACATAAGGGGTTCAGATCTGAAATCGTGGCACTCGGTCCCTAGTGACAAGCTTTAAGCATAGCAAATTCATAGCAACATCAATGTCAGCACATAGTGGATACTAGGGATCAAGCCCTAACAAAACTAACTCGATTACATGATAAATCTCATCCAACCCATCACCGTCCGGCAAGCCTATGAAATAATTACTCACTCTTGGTGGTGAGCATCATGAAATTGATGATGGAGGATGATTGGTGATGATGATGACGGATCCCCCTCTCCGCAACCCTGAACGGACCCCAGATCTGGCCTCCCGGTGAAGAACATGAGGTGGCGGTGGCTCTGTATCGTCAAACGTGATGAAACTACTTCTCCTATTTTTTCAGGGAATATGAATTTATAGTATCGAGATTAGGGTCAGTGGAGCCTCATGGGCCCCACAAACCACCACGGCGCGCCCAATGGGGTGGGCGCGCCCTGGTGCTTTGTGGGCAGCAGTGTCCCCCTCTCCAGTGGGTCTTGGCTGCAATGTTTTTTATATATTCCATAAAAATTCTCCAAAAAGTTTCATCCAATTCCAAGAACTTATATTTCTGCACAAAAACAACACCATGGTAGTTATGCTGAAAACATCGTCAGTTCGGGTTAGTTTCATTCAAATCATGCAAATTAGAGTCCAAAACAAGAGAAAAAGTGTTTGGGAAAGTAGATACGACAGAGACGTATATGGGTACAGCGGGTTGTGGGGGAGTGGACCATTGAATATAGATGAGGGAAGGTGATGGAGGTGTTGATGAAGATGAAAGAGTTGTCGGAGTAGATCGTTGTCACATGATGTTTGCCCCGCGTGGCGTTTCGGCACCACTGGGAGAGAGGGGGAGAGAGCCCCCTCCTTCTTCTTATTCCTTGGCCTCCCCCTTGATGGGAGGAGAGTTTCCCCTCTGGTCCTTGGACTCCATGGCTCCCGGAGGGCAGGAGCCCCTCCGAGATTGGATCTCTCTCTCTCTCTCTGTGTGTGTGTGTGTGTGTGTGTGTGTGTGTGTGTGTTCTCTTCAGTTTCTCGTTCTTTTTTTTGGCCCTTCGTCGTTTTTTAAATTCCCCAAGATCCATAACTCCGATTCGGCTGAATTTTCTTCCAGATATTATCTTTCTTGCCGCGAAACAAGGGCACCAACCGCCTTACAGGGGCACCACAAGCCTGCCCGGCGTGCCCTCTAGACTTGTGGGGCCCTCGGTCATCGTCTCATGTTGATTCTTTTTCCAAAAATCACATATATTCCAAAATAAATCTCCATAAATTTTTATTGCGTTTGGACTTTGTTTGGTATGATTATTCAGCGAAACAAAAAATGCAACAAATAGGAACTGGCACTGGCACTGGATCAATATGTTAGTCCCAAAAATAATATAAAATGTTGCCAAAATTATATGAAAGTTGTAGAATAATGCCATGAAACAATCAAAAATTATAGATATGATAGAGATGTATCAGTCGGCCAACAGGTTTCTGTGTGGGCCGTTATGTGCACAACGACGATCATGTCGGGTGCCGCCGACAGGACCGAGGGTGGCGAGGGGTTGAAGGGGTTGAAGGCGACGACGATGAACTTGAACAGGATGCCCAGCTCAGCGGCGAAGCGCATCAGACTGTCTTGCTAGAGCTCAGCCTTGTCGTGCTGCTGCTGGCGTAGAAGCTGCTCAGGCACTCCGCCTCCGTCGCTGAGGCACCAGGCCAGGACGCCGTCGTCCGCATTGGTGGAGGATGACGCCGCGAGGAGTCTGAGAGCAACGACCAGGTGGAGGATATTAAGGAGTGTCATTAAAAGAGATCATACATATGCATACGTACACTCCATGAGGAAGAGCTAGATCTACTCGTCTACGTTCGTCGAAACAGAAATTGTGCAACACGAAAGTCGTGTGAAACTGTAAGGTGAAGCTACTCGTCAAACAAAATTTCAAACGGTCGACCATGCGCGATGAATTTTTGACAAACATCATCCAAAATAGCTTCAAACATGAACACGAAATTGAACATTTATGGTCAACAAAACTACGGACCGATCGCAAAAATGGAACCATAACATCGGTGTGCATCCTTTTTATGTAGAGCTTATCTCGAATTGAGGCACCATTGGGTAGATTAGAAGAGACAGAAGAAAGAGGATTAAGAAGGTGCTTACTGGAGGTAGAATAAGAAACCACGTATAGCCCATAGGCATCCCTGCATCCCCTCATGCATCTGGACCCACCCATGTGCGCTCCATATGGCTCTCCTCAGTCTGGCTCGCTAAAAACGGATGTTCGGCCGTTCCTACCGGGCCAGGCTGAGGAGTGCTTTAAGTTCCGTGCTATGCATGAATTTGATGCAGCCTAGGTAACCAAACGAGCCACTTTCTTCCTGTGCAGGCTTGGTTGGGCGGATGCAAGCTGCGAAACGCATCCTTCGATCATCTACAGCCGAGCACCCAAACCTACCTCAAACGTACGGGTGGACGACCTGGTCACTGGCCGGTCACAAAAGTTTGATCCAGACAAGCGCCTCAAACACTCGGGCTGACCGGCATCCCTCATATCCATTCCAAATATGGGGCGGATATGGGGGCGCCCAGGCGCGCATGTGCACGTCCGCCACGTTGGACCTGACCCACGCTGGCCCACCTGGCCCCACATATATTTCTTCCCATCCGCTCGGCTAATCAAACCCTAGCCACTTCACTCCACTCCCCTCCGCCACCCTATTGGGGAACGTAATAATTTCAAAAAAATTCCTACGCACACGCAAGATCATGGTGATGCATAGCAACGAGAGGGGAGAGTGTTGTCCACGTACCCTCGTAGACCGAAAGCGGAATCGTTAGCACAACGTGGTTGATGTAGTCGTGCGTCTTCATGATCTGATCGATCAAGTACCGAACGTACGGCACCTCCGAGTTCAGCACACGTTCAGCCCGATGACGTCCCTCGAACTCCGATCCAGCCGAGTGTTGAGGGAGAGTTTCGTCAGCATGACGACGTGGTGATGATGATGATGTTCTACCGACGCAGGGCTTCGCCTAAGCACCGCTACAGTATTATCGAGGTGGACTATAGTGGAGGGGGGCACCGCACACGGCTAAAAGATCAAGCGGTCAATTGATGTGTCTCTAGGGTTCCCCTGCCCCCATATACAAAGGAGCAAGGGGTGAGGTGCGGCCGGCCAGGAGGGGCGTGCCAGGAGGAGTCCTACTCCCACCGAGAGTAGGACTCCCTCCCTTTTCCTTGTTGGATTAGGAGTGGAGGGGGAAAGAGGAGGGAGAGAGGAAGGAAAGGGGGCGCCTCCCCCTTCTCCTTGTCCTATTCGGACTAGGGGGAGGGGCGCGCGGCCCTGCTCTGGCCGCCTCCCCTCTTCTCCACAAAGGCCCACTATGGCCCATTAAGCCCCCGGGGGGTTCCGGTAACCCCTCGGTACTCCGGTAAAATCCCGATTTCACCCGGAACACTTCCGATATCCAAATATAGGCTTCCAATATATCAATCTTCATGTCTCGACCATTTCGAGACTCCTCGTCATGTCCGTGATCACATCTGTGACTCCGAACAACCTTCAGTACATCAAAACTCATTGTCGGTGTCAAAACCGGCGGATCTCGGGTAGGGGGTCCCGAACTGTGCGTCTAGGCGGATGGTAATAGGAGGCAGGGGACACGATGTTTTACCCAGGTTCGGGCCCTCTTAATGGAGGTAAAACCCTATGTCCTGCTTGATTTATTCTTGATGATATGGGTATTACAAGAGTTGATCTACCACGAGATCGGAGAGGCTAAACCCTAGAAGCTAGCCTATGGTATGATTGTATGTTTTCCTACGGACTAAAACCCTCCGGTTTATATAGACACCGGAAAGGGCTAGGGTTACACAAGGTCGGTTAAAAAGGAGGAGATATACATATCCATATTGCCTAGCTTGCCTTCCATGCCAAGTAGAGTCCCATCCGGACACGAGACGAAGTCTTCAATCTTGTATCTTCATAGTCTAACAGTCCGACCAAAGGATATAGTCCGGCTGTCCGGAGACCCCCTAATCCAGGACTCCCTCAGTAGCCCATGAACCAGGCTTCAATGACGATGAGTCCGGTGCGCAGTATTGTCTTCAGCATTGCAAGGCGGGTTCCTCCTCCGAATACAGCACGGAAGAATTTGAATACAAGGATAGTGTCCGACCCTGCAAAATAAGTTCCACATACCATCGTAGAGAGAATAATATTTCCACAAATCTAGTTTGCTGACTTGTTTTGGCAACACGACATTATGCCATGGCCCGGTGATTATTCGAACTGTTTCCTTTAACTAGCCTCGCACATAACACGAGGCAGTTTCTTGACACGTCTTGTCAAAGCAGAGATCGTGTTCCCCTTATTACGGGATTTTCATCAATACGGGCGTGGGTAACCCAACCGCGCCATCGATTACGGCGCTTGGAGGTAAGCGAGTTTTACTAGGCTAGTGGGGGGCGCATAGTTTTGGCCGCCCTTATAAAGGGATAAGGTTTAACCTTTCTCTACCCATGCCTTCTTCCTCCTTGCCCATCCATTCTTGTGCACTCGAGCCCCAACGCCCAAGTCCACATCTTTCTCCTCAACCTCCTCCAAACATGTCCGGAGCAGGAGGCAAGTGGATGGCTTCCTCCGTTACGGAGGAACACATCAAAAAGCTACGCGGAGCCGGATACTTATCCGCGGATATCGCACATCGGCTTCCCACTGCGGGGCAGATCGTCCCTACCCCGGAACCCCATGAGAGGGTAGTTTTCCTCCACCACTTCCTCCGCGAACTGGGGTTTCCCCTTCATCCATTCATCGGTGGCCTCATGTTCTATTACGGGCTGGACTTCCATGATCTGGCCCCGAACTTCATCCTCAACATTTCGGCGTTCATTGTCGTCTGTGAGGATTTCCTTCGCATCCGCCCCCACTTTGGCCTATAGCTAAAGACCTTCAATATCAAGCCGAAGGTGGTGGGCGGCCAACAAGCAGAATGTGGCGGAGCCATGGTGGGCAAGATGCCCAACGTTATATGGCTTGAAGGCTCCTTCGTAGAGACCATAAAGGGGTGGCAATCGACGTGGTTCTACATCACCGAGCCGCGCGACACCAAATGGGTGGCTGCCCCCAAGTTTCGATCTGTATTCCCTACACGGCTCACTTCCTGGAAAGAGAAGGGCTTGTCGTGGGGTTCATCGGTGGAGCTGGACGGACTCCAGAAATGTATCTTGAACATGACAAGCAAGAAGCTCAAGCTTGTCAACATAGTCCAGGTCATGCTCATCTGCCGGATCCTCCCGTGCCAACAACGGGACTTCAACTTGTGGGAGTTCGACCCGGCCCAGCACCAGACTCTGAGCGAGCTCTTCGACACGACGCACAAGGACATCTGGAAGGTGCTGTTCAAGGGCGCCGAGGTCCCTCCCTCTCTCACTAAGGACCGCGGGCTAAGCGCGAAGCGCCGAGCGCATTCTGTGAGTTCTATACATCTAGTAGGATATTTATTTCCCCTAGCTTAACCATCTGCGGGGTCTGATCTCCATGCCTTTGACAGGACTGGGTGGAGACGTCCGGGCAGGTTAACTGTTCGGCCCCTCTGCCCGAAGACACAGTGGACGCTCTCCTGACGGAGATGCTGACTCCGGCTCCTTACAAGGTGCCGGAGAAGACCAAGAAGGCCAAGGGAACCCGAAAGAGCTCCCGACGCCAGGTGTTATCGGACTCATCGTCCGATAACTCCGCGACGCACTCCTCCCCCGAAGACGAGGAGGAAGATGAAGATGTTCCCCCTCCAGTCGGGGGAGACAAGAAAAGGAAGGCCGCCCCTACTAGGGGGGCGAAGGGTCCAAGAAGGGAAGGACTCTCCTTCCGGACTACTCCACCACCGCCGCCGAAGGCGAAGACGAGTGGATGCTCAGGGTCAAGCCCCTTGCGAAGTCGTAAGTATTCAGATACCAGAGTAACTCATAGCATTCCTTTGTCGCACTGCTTCTCCTAACGCCAAATTATGATTGTGCAGACCGCCCCGAATCCGTATCGACGTATCCTCGTCGGACGGCTCCCTGGGCTCGTCGGATATGGATAGTGATCCACTTCCGACCGCCACCTCCCCTTTCCCTACAGACAATGCTGAGGTGTTGTCTCAAGAGGCACTAGGTCGAGGGGAGACAGTCCCGGAGGTGCCTCGAAGCGACCTTCTGGACTCCGGGAGCAGGGGGAGCAAAGCCCCCGAGGGCTCCGAGTTCGGCCCTCAGCCAAACACCGCGCCGGAACCTCCAGTGGTTCCTGACTCGGGCAGGTGGCCTCCTTCCAAGAGGGGCAAGACGCCTGTGCCGGTGACCTCTGCCCATCCAGAGGCACCGGACAATCTGCTGGGAGCGCTTCGCAGCGCTTCCATTAACGAAGAGCACCGCACTATTATGAGTGCGGTGGTCCAGAAGGTTCAGTCCGCCAAGAGCGGACTGACTGAAGCCTGTGCCAGCCTTCTAACAGGCTTTGAGGTAAGTTTTTGAAATATAGGAGAAATATTACCGCATAGACAGTAGCCCCTGATGCTCTGTTCGGTGTTCACAAAGAAAATCCGAACAGAGGATCAAACAATATCGGAGGAGTCTAATATAAGTATGTCTATATGCGTATGCAGGCTTCGCTGCTGGCCTCTACCGCACTGACTGCGGAGGTCGCACCACTGAAGCAGGACCTTAAAGGGTCCAAGGAAGAGCTCGGCCTTGCCAAGAGGCAGCTCGAGGAGAAGAAAGGTAAGTAGTACCTAGTCTATGGATCTATATAAAAGGAAAGCGATTGCAAAATGATAGGATTATCTAAAATTTGCCAGGGGCCATGACCGAGATGGCGACCCTGAAGCAAGCGTTGTCCGAGGCCGAAAACAAAGCGGCCAAGGAGCGCACCGAGCGGGAGATCCATGAGGCACGGGTGGGAGAGGTGCAGCAAGAGCTCCACGCTCTCGTGACGAAGCACGAGGCGCTGGAGCCTGAATTGAAGACGCGAGAGTCCGAGCTTGCCACGGCCATTGAGGGTGCAAAGAGTGCCAAGGCCGAAGCCCAAAAGGCCCTCCAGGAGATTGATGCCATGAAGAAGATAGCGGCAGGTAAGGCATTCTATATGCAAAGTAAGCATGTGAAAGTAAATTACTTGTTACTTACCCGAATCCGGAGCTCTCCAGGAGCATTCACAGATTTGCCCCACAGGGTGTCGGATGTCGCAAAATTTTACTGGGCCGAGGAGGGAAGCTCGACGGAGAAGTTGTTCTGGGCCCGGTATACTGGGACCGAACACCCAGTACCTATGAGCGACCAGCTAAAGTAGTTGGTCGAGCTACACAAGCCGGCCGAACAGGCCATGAAGGGCTTGATAGTCCGGATGTGGCCTGGCGACGCCCTTCCCAACAGCTACTTCGTCCTGGTGAGGCGGCTTGTGGATGCCTGCCCACGGCTGGAAGTCGTCAAGCGGTCCGTCTGCATCGAAGGTGCACGCCGGGCTTTCGCCCGTGTGAAGGTGCAATGGGCCAAGCTAGACGCCGTGAAGCTGATCAAGGAAGGGCCGCCGGAGGGCAAGGAGCATCGCCACCCCGAGATGTACTATGAGGGTGTCCTGAATGGTGCCCGTCTCGTAGCGGACGAGTGTACCAAAGATACAATATTTGAGTAAACCCGCTCGTGTAATCCTGTATTCATGAAAACTTGTTCATATGCGCTATGAAACGCTTGTTTGAATTTAAAATATTACCTTCTGTTCGGCTATTTATCAAATCTGAGAGATGGCTAGTCGTCGGCTTCTGCCCCCATGCCACGAGTGCTGGGGTGTTCGGGATAAACCTGAGCACTCTTGTTCCCATTTTTGGGTCCTTCGAGGGAGGTGCTCAGCACAACGAACAAGGCAATCGGACTATAATGCGTTATCACTCTCACTTAGCCATAGAATTCTATAATTTTAAATTTCAGCGAAGCCCCTAGTGTTCGAAAGGCCGAACTCAGGGCGCGATACACGCCTTAAGCCGGACAGGGCCGACTCCTCGCTCTAAGCGGCATAAGTCTTTAAGGACTCGAAAACCTCTCGAACAGCGACCAGTCTCCCGCCTTATCATGACAGTCAGTTTTAGCTTTCTCTGCTGAGGTGCTTAGCCCGGCAGAACCGGGGCACAATCACAGTAGTTCTCCCAGTGCTACCTTAGCCGATATAGCGGAACATAAGGTACCAAAACATGGGAGCCTGGCAAACCCAACTATTGACCCAAGACATGATTTGGAGCTGATGCATATAATATTATAAGTTCGGGGTGCTGCACTGTTGAAAGTGTCCGGACTTCTCACGCCGTATTGTGGGGTATGCTTAAGCCCCTAGCGTATTGGTCGTACCAGAGTGTACGGGTGCTGGATGTCATGAATGAACATATATATATATATATATATAAAAGAAGAATGCAATAATAGTCTTAATGCTATGCATTGTTTATTCAAAAAGGTGCGTTAAAGCAGAATGATACATGCAGTGCAATAAGCAGAAAGTAGGACTATGTCCCCTCCAAGGGCGAGCTGATGAATAGTATTAAGGCGAGTATTACACTCGTTGTCGTAATCCACCTGGGAGTTCCGTGGTGTGACATAGCTTTCTGCCTTCTTGGTTGCTGCATCATATGTTCGGCAATCATGCTGCCGTACCGGGTTTCCAGAGATTAAAGTCCTGGAAAAAAACAAAACGAGAAGCCCCTAGTGCGGTTTAAGCCGCGTTTTGGGGTGTGCCGTGGTCATGCCCCCCTCCCCGCCTGTGCCCATGGTTTTTTTAATGCGTAATTATGTGTGCGTGGCACGAATTTCACCGTTTGGCTTGGGCCGAGGCGGGGGCCGCATTGCTATGCGAGCTCGGAACGTGCCAGGCGGTCATGTTGCTGATTACTCCGGGCGTGCTTGAAGGTGTTTGGGTCCTTAAACGCCGAACTAGTGGATTGCCTTAAGAGGCTGCTTTGCGCTTCCGCTGCGAGGGCCGTAGTGTGCTCCTCTGTTCGGAGAGAGCGCTCTGTGTTTCCGTTAACTGTAATGTCCCCCTGAGGTCCTGGCATCTTGAGCTTGAGGCATGCATAATGTGGTACCGCATTGAATCTCGCAAATGCGGTTCGCCCAAGCAGTGCATGATAACCACTGCAGAACGGGGCTATATCGAAGATTAACTCTTCGCTTCGGAAGTTATCCGGGGATCCGAAGACCACTTCCAGTGTGACTGAGCCTGTGCAATGGGCCTCTACACCTGGTATGACGCCTTTAAAGGTCGTTTTTGTGGGTTTGATCCTTGAGGGGTATATACCCATTTTGCGCACTGTGTCCTGGTAAAGCAAGTTCAGGCTACTGCCGCCATCCATAAGGACTCGAGTGAGGTGAACTCCGTCAATGATTGGGTCTAGGACCAGTGCGGCGAATCCGCCATGACGGATACTAGTGGGGTGGTCCCTGCGATCGAAGGTGATCGGACAGGAGGACCATGGGTTGAACTTTGGGGCGACTGGCTCCAACGCATATACGTCCCTAAGTGCACGCTTCCGCTCCCTCTTGGGGATGTGGGTTGCGTATATCATGTTCACCGTCCGCACTTGTGGGGGGGAAACTCTTCTGTCCTCCGGTGTTCGGCTACCGAGGCTCTTCCTCGTCATCGCTATGTGGCCCCTTATATTTGTTTTCGGTGTTTAACTTGTCGGCCTGCTTGAATACCCAACAATCCCTATTGGTGTGGTTGGCTGGCTTGTCGGGGGTGCCGTGTATTTGACACGAGCGATCGAGTATGCGGTCCAAACTAGAAGGGCCCGAAGTGCTTCTTTTAAATGGCTTTTTCCGCTGACCGGGTTTAGAGCCTTTGAATCCGGCGTTGACTGCCGTATCCTCGGTATTGTCGCTGTTAATGCGGCGCTTATGTTTGTTGCGACGTGGTCTGCCATTGCCGTCCTTGGTATCCGAAGTACCACGGTTCTTTGATATGTTATTACTATGAGCTAGTCAGCTGTCTTCTCCCACACAAAAGCGGGTCATGAGTGTCATGAGGGCTGCCATAGATTTCGGCTTCTCCTGACCAAGGTGCCGGGCTAGCCACTCATCGCGGATGTTGTGTTTAAAAGCTGCTAGGGCCTCTGTATCTGGAGAGTTGACGATTTGATTTTTCTTTGTTAGGAACCGTGTCTAGAATTGCCTGGCCGATTCCTCTGGCTGCTGAATTATATGGCTCAGGTCATTGGCGTCTGGTGGTCGCACATAAGTGCCCTAAAAGTTGTCAAGGAATGCGGCTTCTAGATCTTCCCAACAGCCAATGGACTCTGCTGGCAAGCTGTTGAGCCAATGCCGAGCTGGTCCTTTAAGTTTCAGTGGGAGGTATTTGATTGCGTGTAGGTCATCACCGCAGGCCATGTGGATGTGCAGGAGGAAATCCTCGATCCATACCGCGGGATCTGTCGTGCCGTCGTATGATTCTATGTTTACGGGTTTGAAACCCTCTGGGATTTGATGATCCATTACTTCATCTGTGAAGCATAAGGGGTGTGCGGCACTTCTGTACTGGGCTATATCACGACGCAGCTCCAATCAGTCTTGCCCGCTGTGTTCGGCCCGGCCGGATTTACTTTTACTGTATTCGGCATGATGTTTATCGTCTCGCATAGTGGCGCGCCCTCGTGATCCGTAGATTGATCTTGCATGTTTTGCTTTGTCCTCCAATATGTCTCGCAGGTCTGGCATGTTTCCCCATGCCTTTTTATTTGAATGGTGTCGGGGTGCAGGCTGAGCTTTTGGCTGGAATGCCTCTCTATCGCGGCCACGAGGTGGCCGATCAGCCACGTCATACGCTTCTTCCTCCAGTCGGGGTAGCAATCTGCATTTTGGGTAACTCTTGGAGGGGCGTTCGAGTTTATATTCCTCGGCAGCGAGGACTTAAGTCCATGTCAGCTAGCAGATCTTGATCAGCTTGAAGCTGCTGCTGCTTTTTCTTAAGGCTATTTGTCGTGGCTATAAGCCGGTGCTAGAAGCGCTCTTGTTCGACGGGATCCTCTGGCACGACGAATTCGTCATCATCAAGGCTTGCCTCGTCTTTGGAGGGGGCATGTAATTATCATCCTCCGCCTCTCCATCTGCCGCTCTCTCTGGAGGGCTGGCCTCTCCATCCTCCTGTCCTAGATCATGCTGGAGGGGATTGTTGCCATCTTTGGCACTATCTGGAGTGTTATTATCTCCTGTGCCGGTATCACCACTTTTGCTTTGGCGGGACTTAGAGCGGCGCCGCTGACGTCGGCGCTTGGGTTGCTTCTTGGAGGGGTCATCCTCTGCTGTCTCGTCGCCATTGCCTTCTTTGGGTGTGTCCACCATGTATATATTGTATGATGAGGTGGCTGTCCAGTGCCCCGTGGGCAGTGGTTCCTCTTCGTCTACCGCATCGTCGTCCATACCGTCGATGTCTTCGGAGTCAAAGTCGAGCATGTCGGTTAAGTCGTCGACAGTGGCTACTAAGTGGGTGGTGGGTGGGCAGCGAATTTCTTCGTTATCCGCATCCCAATCCTGCCGGACATAGTTCGGCCAGGATCCTCCTGACAAGGAGAGAGACCTTAATGAGTTCAGTATGTCGCCAAAGGGCAAGCTGAAAAATATCCGCGGAGGTAAACTCCATGATCGACGCCCAATTGGATTCGCTAGGAACGGGCGCAGGCGGTTCGGAGTCCGTGGCCGGAGAAGGATCCGGCAGTGACAACACGGCTCTCGTATAGGGTAAGGTCGATGTTCAGCTCGATCGCCGCTGAGGGTAATGCCTCCGTGGCGGGGTCCATCCACCCGTCCATGGATGGCGCAACTGGCTCCGAATTGAGGGTCGGAGTGGCTGCCGGTGCGATCTCCTGAATACGGTCCGATGGTAGAGCTAAATCGTACTCATCGTGACCGCGTGGCGCACAAGGCAGGGGCTCGAATCCGTCGAAGATCAAGTCTTCGCGGATATCAGCCGTGTAATTTAAGCTTCCAAACCTGACCTGATGGCCAGGGGCGTAGCTTTCGATCTGCTCCAGATGGCCAAGCGAGTTGGCCCGCAGTGCGAAGCCGCCGAACACAAAGATCTGATCGGGGAGAAAAGTCTCACCCTGGACTGCATCGCTATCGATGATAGAAGAAGCCATCAAGCCTAACAGCGACGACACAGGGGAACTCTCAATGAAAGCACCAATATCGGTGTCCAAACCGGCGGATCTCGGGTAGGGGGTCCCGAACTGTGCGTCTAGGCGGATGGTAACAGGAGGCAGGGGACACGATGTTTTACCCAGGTTCGGGCCCTCTTGATGGAGGTAAAACCCTACGTCTTGCTTGATTTATTCTTAATGATATGGGTATTACAAGAGTTGATCTACCACGAGAACAGAGAGGTTAAACCCTAGAAGCTAGCCTATGGTATGATTGTATGTTTTCCTATGGACTAAAACCCTCCGGTTTATATAGACACCGGAAAGGGCTAGGGTTACACAAGGTCGGTTACAAAGGAGGAGATATACATATCCGTATTGCCTAGCTTGCCTTCCACGCCAAGTAGAGTCCCATCCGGACACGAGACGAAGTCTTCAATATTGTATCTTCATAGTCTAACAGTCCGGCCAAAGGATATAGTCCGGCTGTCCGGAGACCCCCTAATCCAGGACTCCCTCACTCATAAACTCACAATATAACCGTCATCGGAACTTTAAGCGTGCGGACCCTACGGGTTCGAGAACTATGTAGACATGACCGAGACAAGTCTCCGGTCAATAACCAATAGAGGAACCTGGATGCTCATATTGGCTCCCACATATTCTATGAAGATCTTAATCGGTCAGACCTCATAACAACATGCGTTGTTCCCTTTGTCATCGGCATGTTACTTGCCCGAGAGTCGATCGTCGGTATCTCAAAACCTAGTTCAATCTCGTTACTGGCAAGTCTCTTTACTCATTCCGTAATACATCATCCCGCAACTAACTCATTAGTTGCAATGCTTGCAAGGCTTAAGCGATGTGCATTCCGGAGTGGGCCCAACAAGTACCTTCAGAGACACCTGTAGAGCACCTTTATAATCACCCAGTTACGTTGTGACGTTTGGTGGCACACAAAGTGTTCCTCCGATAAACGGGAGTTGCATAATCTCATAGTCATAGGAACATGTATAAGTCATGAAGAAAGCAATAGCAACAAACTAAACGATCAAGTGCTAAGCTAACGGAATGGGTCAAGTCAATCACATCATTCTCCTAATGATGTGATCCCATTAATCAAATGACAACTCATGTCTATGGTTAGGAAACATAACCATCTTTGATCAACGAGCTAGTCAAGTAGAGGCATACTAGTGACACTCTGTTTGTCTATGTATTCACATGTGTATTATGTTTCTGGTTAATACAATTCTAGCATGAATAATAAATATTTATCATGATATAAGGAAATAAATAATAACTTTATTATTGCCTCTAGGGCATATTTCCTTCAGTCTCCCACTTGCACTAGAGTCAATAATCTAGTTCACATCGCCATGTGATTTAATATCAATAGTTCACATCACCATGTGATTAACACCCATAGTTCACATCGACATGTGACCAACACCCAAAGGGTTTACTAGAGTCAATAATCTAGTTCACATCGCTATGTGATTAACACCCAAAGAGTACTAAGGAGTGATCATGTTTTGCTTGTGATAGAAGTTTAGTCAACGGGTCTGCCACATTCAGATCCATAAGTATTTTGCAAATTTCTATGTCAACAATGCTCTGCACGGAGCTACTCTAGCTAATTGCTCCCACTTTCAATATGTATCCTGATAACCCACAAGTATAGGGGATCGCAACAGCTTTCGAGGGTAGAGTATTCAACCCAAATTTATTGATTCGACACAAGGGGAGCCAAAGAATATTCTCAAGTATTAGCAGCTGAGTTGTCAATTCAACCACACCTGGAAACTTAGTATCTACAGCAAAGTGTTTAGTAGCAAAGTAATATGATAATGGTGGTAGAGGTAACAAAAGTAAAAGACAGCAATAGTAATGTTTTTGGTATTTTGTAGTGATTGTAACAGTAGCAGCTGGAAAGTAAATAAGCGTAAACCAGTATATGGAAAACTCGTAGGCACCGGATCAGTGATGGATAATTACGCCGGATGCGGTTCATCATGTAACAGTCATAACATAGGGTGACACAGAACTAGCTCCAATTCATCAATGTAATGTAGGCATGTATTCCGTAAATAGTCATACGTGCTTATGGAAAAGAACTTGCATGACATCTTTTGTCCTACCCTCCCGTGGCAGCGGGGTCCTATTGGAAACTAAGGGATATTAAGGCCTCCTTTTAATAGAGAACCGGAACAAAGCATTAGCACATGGTGAATACATGAACTCCTCAAACCATGGTCATCACCGGGAGTGGTCCCAATTATTGTCACTTCGGGGTTGCCGAATCATAACACATAGTAGGTGACTATAGACTTGCAAGATAAGATCAAGAACTCACATATATTCATGAAAACATAATAGGTTCAGATCTGAAATCATGGCACTCGGGCCCTAGTGACAAGCATTAAGCATAGCAAAGTCATAGCAACATCAATCTCAGAACATAATGGATACTAGGGATCAAACCCTAACAAAACTAACTCGATTACATGATAAATCTCATCCAACCCATCACCGTCCAGCAAGCCTATGATGGAATTACTCACGCACGGCGGTGAGCATCATGAAATTGGTGATGGAGGATGGTTGATGATGACGACGGCGATGAATCCCCCTCTCTGGAGCCCAGAACGGACTCCAGATCAGCCCTCTAGAGAGGTTTTAGGGCTTGGCGGCGGCTCCGTATCGTAAAACGTGATGATTTCTTCTCCCTGTTTTTTTTTCTCATCAAAACTCAATATATGGAGTGGAGTTGGAGTCGGAGACGCAACAGGGGGCCCATGAGGTAGGGGGTCCGCCCTAGGGGGGCGCCCCCACCCTCGTGAGAAGGGTGTGGGCCCCCTGGTCTTCATCTTTGGCGAGGATTTTTTATTGTTTTTTCTAAGATGTTCCGTGGAGTTTCAGGTCATTCCGAGAATATTTGTTTTCTGCACATAAAAAAACACCATGGTAATTCTGCTCAAAACAGCGTCAGTCCGTGTTAGTTCCATTCAAATCATACAAGTTAGAGTCCAAAACAAGGGCAAAAGTGTTTGGAAAAGTAGATACGACGGAGACGTATCAACTCCCCCAAGCTTAAACCCTTGCTTGTCCTCAAGCAATTCAGTTGACAAACTGAAAGAAAGAAAGAATAACTTTTACAAACTCTGTTTGCTCTTGTTGTTGTAACTATGTCAAGCCAGCATTCAAGTTTTCAGCATAGATCATAACTAACCACACTTGCAGTAATTCTCAGGTCTCATCATTACTCATATCAATAGCATAATCAACTAGCAAGTCATAAGAATAAATCTCGGATAACAACACTTTCTCAAAACAATCATAATATGATATAACAAGATGGTATCTCGCTAGCCCTTTCTGAGACCGCAAAACATAAATGCAGAGCACCTTTAAAGATCAAGGACTGACTAGACATTGTAATTCATGGTAAAAGAGATCCAATCATAGTCATACCCAATATAAATTAATAGTGATGAATGCAAATGATGGCTGTGCTCTCCAGCTAGTGCTTTTTAATAAGAGGGTGATGACTCAACATAAAAATAAATGGATAGGCCCTTCGCAGAGGGAAGCAGGGATTTGTAGAGGTGCCAGAGCTCGGTTTTGCAATAGAGATGAATTGTATTTTGAGCGGTATACTTTCATTGTCAACGTAACAACTAAGAGATGGCGATATCTTCCATGCTAACCACATTATAGGAGGTTCCCAAACAGAATGGTAAAGTTTATACTCCCCCTCCACCAACAAGCATCAATCCATGGCTTGCTCGAAACAACGAGTGCCTCCAACATACATCAGGTCCCAGGGGGAGTTTTGTTTGCAATTAATTTTGATTTAGTTTGCATAAAGCATGGGACTGGGCATCCCGGTGACCAGCCATTTTCTCGTGAGTGAGGAGCGGAGTCCACTCCTCTTGAGAATAACCCGCCTAACACGGAAGATAAGGACAGCCTTTGTTGATACATGAGCTATTCAAGCATACAAAACAGAATGTTTATTTGAAGGTTTAGAGTTTGGCACATACAAATTTACTTGGAACGGCAGGTAGATACCGCATATAGGAAGGTATAGTGGACTCATCTGGAATAACTTTGGGGTTTAAGGGATTGGATGCACAACCAGTATTCCCGCTTAGTACAAGTAAAGGCTAGCAAAAGACTGGGAAGCGACCAACTAGAGAGCGACAACAGCCATGTACATGCATTAAAATTAATAAACATTGGATGCAAGCATGAGTAGGATATAATCCACCATGAACATAAATATCATGAAGGCTATGTTGATTTGTTTCAACTACATGCGTGAACATGTGCCAAGTCAAGTCACTTAAATCATTCAAAAGAGGATACCACCCCATCATACCACATCATAATCATCTCAATAGCATGTTGGCAGACAAGGTAAACCATTATAACTCATAGCTAATTAAGCATGGCACAAGCAACTATGATCTCTAATTGTCATTGCAAACATGTTTATTCATAATAAGCTGAATCAAGAACGACGGGCTCATCATATTTACAAAAACAAAAGAGGTCGAGTTCATACCAGCTTTTCTCATCTCAGTCAGTCCATCATATATCATCATAATTGCCTTTCACTTGAACAACCGAACGGTGTGAATAATAATAAGAGTGCACGTGAATTGGACTAAGCTGGAATTTGCGAGCATTCAATAAACAGGAGAAGACAAGGCAATATGGGCTCTGGGTTAAATCAACAATAATGCATATAAGAGCCACTTCAACAATTTAATTATGGTATTCTCCTACTGACCCCCAAAGAAAAGAAAAGAAATAAAACTATTTACACGGGAAAGCTCCCAACAAGCAAAAGAAGAACGGGAAATATTTTTGGGTTTTCTTTTTAATTATTACTACTACAGCAGAAAAATAAACTACTACTAATTTTTTTTGGTTTTCTTAAGGTTTAACAAACACACAAGAAGAAAGCAGGAAAAGGAAAATAAACTAGCATGGATATTACAGTGAAAAAGTATGAGCTCCGACATCTAGCAATGAGTGTGTGTGAACATAAATGTAATGTCGGTGAGAAATACGTACTCCCCCAAGCTTAGGCTTTTGGCCTAAGTTGGTCTATGGCCACGGCTGGCCTGGCGGATATCCATAATAATAGTTGTTGGGGTCGTACTGTGATGAAGAAGAAGACTCTGACTGCCACTGGTTGGCAATCATCTCCGGATCCCACTGATAGTTAGACTGCCGTGAAGGATCAAATTTTGGTTTCGGTTCTGGCTCCTCGACTGGTGCAGGGTTCCGGTAGGCATGAATAGCCGTCAATGGAACAAGGTACGTGCCTGCAGTCAAATCAAACAAAGAAGGAGCAGGCAAGGTAATAGTCTCAGGATGATGTTTATTAAAGAACAATTGATATTTAAGCTCCCCTGCCCTATTTTTACCAATAAAATCATGTGCCACCATACTTTTATGATCTAGATAAACACGGGGCAGCACCTTTTCTTCCTTCTCAGCATGCCTAATAGGTATGTTAAAATGTGCGGCTAGGCGTGTGGCGTAGATGCCTCCAAAGATGGGGCCCTTAGTACGGTTCATATTTAACCGTCTAGCAATAATACCACCCAAACTAAAAGTCTTATCACTGTATAAACCTTGGAGAAGAATAATTAAATCAGGGATACTAAGGTTTCCAAAATTTTCACGTCCAATTAAACAACGACTAGCAAATAATGCAAAGTAACGCAAAACAGGGAAATGTATGCTAGTGATTCGTGCGTCGGAAACCTTCCTGGTTTCTCCTACAATGATATTATCAATAAACCCAGCCACATCATCATGATGTGGTTCTTCTGTCTTGCCCTCGAAAGGGACTGAACAAATCTGACAGAAATCATAAAGTGACATCTCCTTATGCTCATCATATAAATGAAACTCCACCGTAGGTGGTGAGTTCCTAGAATGAAAATGAAAGTTTTGCACAAAGGTATTTGTGAGTAAGAGATACTGATCGCATTGGTCCTGGAGGAAAGCGGTGAGGCCTGCATTGTAAGCCAATTCATGAAAATCTTCATAGATACCGGCTGCTCTCAAGAAATCATCAGAAGGCCATTCACATGCCCAAATCTCCGTGCTGCGCGGCAAATTATACTTAGGCTTCGGTTCCTTTTCCTTCGAGCTTTGGCTCGATGAGCCCCTCAATAATCTCCTCATCATTTTTTGAAAAATTCTGAAATTTTTAGTAACTTCAAAATAAAAGTAAACCAAACTCAGTAATATTGATAGCAACTACTCCTACAAGTGCCTAGAGCCTATATCAAGCATTAGAACTACTTGGAACCATATAAATTTGACATGCAAGCTCAAGAACATGGTCACCTATGCAGCACAAATTTGCAAAGAATAAAGCACTAGAACAAAAACTAATTGGACCAATGGAGGAGTCGCATACCAAGGAACAATCTCCCCAAGCAGTTTTGCGAGAGGTGCTTTGAGCAAGGAGATCGAAAATCGCAGCAAAAGTGGCTAGAACTCGTGCTTGAGTTGGTTTTTCGGGTTTGTGTGAGATAGAGGAAGAAGATGGGTGCTGGGATAAGTGGAGGAGGGCCACCATGGGCCCACGAGGCAGGGGCGCACCCTATAGGGGGGGCGCCCACCACCCTCGTGGCCAGGTGGCAGCTCCTCCCCGCGGTAATTTATGCACAGTAAATCCTCAAATATTCCCGAAAAAAATCATATTAAATTGGCATGGCATTCTGAGGACTTTTATTTTCGGGATATTTTTATATTGCATAGATAAGTCAGGAAACAGACAGAAAATACTAATTTTACTTTATTTAATCTAAATAATAGAAAATATAGAGAGGGTACAGAAGATTTTGTGCTTCTAGTTTCATCCATCTCATGCTCATCAAAAAGAATCCACTAACAAGGTTGATCAAGTCTTGTTAACAAACTCATTCCGATAATCATGAAACCGAAGAAATTTTGAATAACACTAAGTTACCTCAACGGGGATATGCACATCCCCAATAATAAGAATATCATATTTCTTTTTGACAGTAGGAAGAGGAAATTCAAAACCTCCAAATATAATTGATGGAATTTTTCCAATAGAGTTGATACTATGAACTTGAGGTTGTTTCCTCATAAAGTGTATCGTATGCTCATTACCATTAACATGAAAAGTGACATCGCCTTTGTTGCAATCAATAACAGCCCCTGCAGTATTAAGAAAAGGTCTTCCAAGAATAATAGACATACTATCATCCTCGGGAATATCAAGAATAACAAAGTCCGTTAAAATAGTAACGTTTGCAACCACTGATGTCTACTACACAACCTTCTTCTTGTAGACGTTGTTGGGCCTACAAGTGCACAAGTTTGTAGGATAGTAGCAAATTTCCCTCAAGTGGATGACCTAAAGTTTATCAATCTGTAGGAGGTGTAGGATGAAGATGTTCTCTCTCAAGCAACCCTGCAACCAAATAACAAAGAGTCTCTTGTGTCCCCAACACACCCAATACAATGGTAATTTGTATAGGTGCACTAGTTTGGCAAAGAGATGGTGATACAAGTGCAATATGGATAGTAGATAATAGTTTTTGTAATCTGAAATAATAAAAATAGCAAGGTAGCAAGTGATAAAAGTGAGCGTAAACGGTATCACGATGTGTTGAAACAAGGCCTAGGGTTCATACTTTCGCTAGTGTAAGTTCCCTCAACAATACTAACATAATTGGATCACATAACTATCCCTCAACATGCAACAAAGAGTCACTCCAAAGTCACTAATAGCGCAGAACGAACGAAGAGATTATTGTAGGGTACGAAACCACCTCAAAGTTATTCTTTCCAATCAATCCGTTGGGCTATTCCTATAAGTGTTACAAAGAGCCCTAGAGTTCGTACTAGAATAACACCTTAAGAAACAAATCAACCAAAACCCTAATGTCACCTAGATACTCCAATGTCACCTCAAGTATCCATGGGAATGATTATACGATATGCATCACACAATCTCAGATTCATCTATTCAACCAACACAAAGGACCTCAAAGAGTGCCCCAAAGTTTTACCGGAGAATCACGACGAAAACGTATGCCAACCCCTATGCATAGGTTCCCAATGTCACGAAACCCGCAAGTTGGTCACCTTAACATACATCAAGTGGCACGTGGTATCCCATTGTCACCACAGATATCCACGACAAGACATACATCAAGTGTTCTCAAGTCTTTAAAAACTCAATCCGATAAGATTACTTCAAAGGGGAAACTCAATTCATTACAAGAGAGAAGAGGGGGGAAGAAACACCATAGGATCCAAATATAATAGCAAAGCTCGCGATACATAAAGATCGTATCATCTCAAGAACACGAGAGAGAGAGATCAAACACATAGCTACTGGTACATACCCTCAGCCCCGAGGGAGAACTACTCCCTCCTCGTCATGGAGAGCACCGGGATGATGAAGATGGCCACCAGTGATGGTTCCCCCCTCCGGCAGGGTGCCGGAATAGGGTCCCGATTGACTTTTTGTGGCTACGGAGGCTTCTGGCGGCGGAACTCCCGATCTATGTTGCGTTCTGGAAGTTTTAGGTCACGTAAGTATATATGGGTGCAGGAGGTACGTCGGGGGAGCCACGAGGGCCCCACGAGACAGGGGGGCGCGCCCCCCACCCTCGTGAGCACCTCGTTCCTTCCTTGACATGGGGTCCAAGTCCATCAGGTGTGTTTCCTTCCAAAAATAACTTCTCCAGTTGATTTCATTCCGTTTCGACTCCATCTGATATTCCTTTTCTTCGAAACACTGAAATAGGCATAAAACAGCAAATCTGGGCTGGGCCTCCGGTTAATAGGTTAGTCCCAAAAATAATATAAAAGTGGATAATAAAGCCCAATATTGCCCAAAACAGTAGATAATATAGCATGGAGCAATCAAAAATTATAGATACGTTGGATACGTATCAACCACAACAGGCACATCCTCACAAATACCGACAGGTATAGCAGTTGATTTATCAGCCATTTGCAAAGATATTTCAGTAGGTGTTAGCTTATTCAAGTCAAGTCTATGATATAAAGAGAGAGGCATAACACTAACACCGGCTCCAAGATCACATAATGCAGTTTTAATATAATTTCTTTTAATGGAGCAAGGTATAGTAGGTACTCCGGGGTCTCCAAGTTTCTTTGGTATTCCACCCTTAAAAGTATAATTAGCAAGCATGGTGGAAATCTCGGCTTCCGGTATCTTTCTTTTATTAGTAATGATATCCTTCATATATTTAGCATAAGGATTTGTTTTGAGCACATCAGTTAATCGCATACGCAAAAAGATAGGCCTAATCATTTCAGCAAAGTGCTCAAAATCCTCATCATCCTTTTTCTTGGATGGTTTCGGAGGAAAAGGCATGGGTTTCTGAACCCAAGGTTCCCTTTATTTACCATGTTTCCTAGCAACAAAGTCTCTTTTATCATAACATTGATTCTTTGATTGTGGGTTATCAAGATCAATAGCAGGTTCAATTTCTACATCATTATCATTACTAGGTTGAGCATCATCATGAACATCATCATTAATAGTTTTACTAGGTTCATGTTCATTACCAGATTGTGTTTCAGCATCGGACATAGAAATATCATTTGGATTATCAGGTGGTTCAGCAATAGGTTCACTAGAAGTTTGCACAGTTCTATCATTTTTCTTCTTCTTCTTTTTAGAAGAGCTAGGAACATCAATATTATTTCTTTGAGAATCTTGCTCGATTCTCTTAGGGTGGACTTCAGGATACAAAGGTTCCTGAGTCATTCTACCAGTTCTAGTAGCCACTCTAACAGCATAATCATTTTTCTTTCTATTCATTTCATTAAGCACTTCTTTTTGAGCCTTAAGTACTTGTTCTACTTGAGTGGTAACCATAGAAGCATGTTTGCTAACAAGTTTAAGTTCACCTTTAATATTAGCCATATATTCACCCAAGCGTCTAATCATATAAGCATTTTCTTTTAATTGTCTACCAAAATAAGCATTGAAGTCGTCTTGCTTATACATAAAGTTATCAAACTCATCCAAGCATTGACTAGCAATTTTAGTAGGAAGGACTTCAGCTTTATCATATCTATAGAGAGAATTTACCTTTACTACCTGTGTCGGGATATCGGGATCAAGAGGTTCTTCAGTGAATAAATAATTAAGATCATATGTTTCTTCAACAGGCGGTATATTAAGACCATGTATTTCTTCAATAGGAGGTAAATTCTTAACGTCTTCAGCTTTAATACCTTTTTCTTTCATAGATTTCTTTGCCTCTTGCATATCTTCGGGACTAAGAAATAGAACACCTCTCTTCTTTGGAGTTGGTTTAGGAATAGGCTCAGTAATTGGAGCAGGAGATGGCTCAGGAGCTGGCTCAGGAGGTGCCCAATTATTTTCATTTGTCAACATATTATTCAATAGAATTTCAGCTTCATCCGGTGTTCTTTCCCTGAAAAGAGAACCAGCACAACTATCCAGGTAATCTTTGGAAGCATCGGTTAGTCCATTATAAAAGATATCAAGTATTTCAGGTTTCTTAAGAGGATGATCAGGCAAAGCATTAAGTAACTTGAGAATCCTCCCCCAAGCTTGTGGGAGACTCTCCTCTTTAATTTGCATGAAGTTGTATATTTCCCTCAAAGCAGCTTGTTTCTTATGAGCAGGGAAATATTTAGTAGAGAAGTAATAAATCATATCCTGGGGACTACGCACACAACCAGGATCAAGAGAATTAAACCATATCTTAGCATCACCCTTTAATGAGAATGGAAATATTTTGAGTATATAAAAGTAACGTGATCTCTCATCATTAGTGAACAGGGCAGCTATATCATTTAACTTAGTACGATGTGCCACAACAGTTTCAGATTCATAGCCATAAAACGGATCAGATTCGACCAAAGTAATTATATCAGGATCAACAGAGAATTCATAATCTTTATCAGGAACACATATAGGTGAAGTAGCAAAAGCAGGGTCGGGTTTCATTCTATCTCTAAGTGATTCTTTGTTCCATTTAATTAACAACCTCTTAAGCTCATATCTATATTTGCAAGCAAAAATGGCGGCAGAAGATTCCGTATCAAAAAGATAACCCTCAGGAATAACAGGCATATTTTCATCATCACTATCATCATCGTATTCAGATTCAATAATTTATTTTTCTCTAGCCCTAGCAATTTGTTCATCAAGAAATTCACTAACGGGCACGGTAGTATCAGGCATAGAAGCAGTTTCATCATAAGTATCATGCATAGCAGAAGTGGCATCATCAATAACATGCGACATATCAGAATGAATAGCAGAAGCAGATGTAGGTGTCGCAAACTTACTCATAACAGAAGGTGAATCAAGTGCAGAGCTAGATGGCAGTTCCTTACCTCCCCTCATAGTTGAGGGATAGATCTTGGTTTTTGGATCTCTCAAGTTCTTCATAGTGATAAGCAGATATAAATCCCAAGTGACTCAAAGAATAGAGCTATGCTCCCCGGCAACGGACCAGAAATTAGTCTTGATAACCCACAAGTATAGGGGATCGCAACAGCTTTCGAGGGTAGAGTATTCAACCCAAATTTATTGATTCGACACAAGGGGAGCCAAAGAATATTCTCAAGTATTAGCAGCTGAGTTTTCAATTCAACCACACCTGGAAACTTAGTATCTGCAGCAAAGTGTTTAGTAGAAAAGTAATATGATAATGGTGGTAGCGGCAATAAAAGTAAAGACAGCAATAGTAATGTTTTTGGTATTTTGTAGTGATTGTAACAGTAGCAGCGGGAAAGTAAATAAGCGTAAACCACTATATGGAAAACTCGTAGGCACCGGATCAGTGATGGATAATTACGTCGGATGCGGTTCATCATCTAACAGTCATAACATAGGGTGACACAGAACTAGCTCCAATTCATCAATGTAATGTAGGCATGTATTCCATAAATAGTCATACGTGCTTATGGAAAAGAACTTGCATGACATCTTTTGTCCTACCCTCCTGTGGCAGCGGGGTCCTATTGGAAACTAAGGGATATTAAGGCCTCCTTTTAATAGAGAACCGGAACAAAGCATTAGCACATAGTGAATACATGAACTCCTCAAACCATGGTCATCACCGGGAGTGGTCCCGATTATTGTCACTTCGGGGTTGCCGGATCATAACACATACTAGGTGACTATAGACTTGCAAGATAGGATCAAGAACTCACATATATTCATGAAAACATAATAGGTTCAGATCTGAAATCATGGCACTCGGGCCCTAGTGACAAGCATTAAGCATAGCAAAGTCATAGCAACATCAATCTCAGAACATAATGGATACTAGGGATCAAACCCTAACAAAACTAACTCGATTACATGATAAATCTCATCCAACCCATCACCGTCCAGCAAGCCTATGATGGAATTACTCACGCACGGCGGTGAGCATCATGAAATTGGTGATGGAGGATGGTTGATGATGACGACGGCGACGAATCCCCCTCTCTGGAGCCCAGAACGGACTCTAGATCAGCCCTCCCGAGAGGTTTTAGGGCTTGGCGGCGGCTCCATATCATAAAACGCGATGATTTCTTCTCCCTGGTTTTTTCTCTTCGAAACTCAATATATGGAGGTGGAGTTGGAGTCGGAGACGCAACAGGGGGCCCACGAGGTAGGGGGTGCGCCATAGGGGGGGCGCGCCCCCCACCCTCGTGAGAAGGGTGTGGGCCCCCTGGTCTTCATCTTTGGCGAGGATTTTTTATTGTTTTTTTCTAAGATGTTCCGTGCAGTTTCAGGTCATTCCGAGAATATTTGTTTTCTGCCCATAAAACAACACCATGGTAATTCTACTGAAAACATCGTCAGTCCGGGTTAGTTCCATTCAAATCATACAAGTTAGAGTACAAAACAAGGGCAAAAGTGTTTGGAAAAGTAGATACAACGGAGACGTATCATATCCAGATTGAGATTTAGAGTTATCTGGATCAGTGTCCAAATTTGCGTCGACAAAACCCTTTACGACGAACCTTTTTGTCACCTCCATAATCGAGAAACATATCCTTATTCCACTAAGGATAATTCTGACCGCTGTCTAGTGATCTACTCCTAGATCACTATTGTACTCCCTTGCCAAAATCAGTGTAGGGTATACAATAGATCTGGTACACAGCATGGCATATTTTATAGAACCTATGGCCAAGGCATATGGAATGACTTTCATTCTCTTTCTATCTTTTGTCGTGGTCGGGCTTTGAGTCTTACTCAGTTTCACACCTTGTAACACAGGCAAGAACTCTTTCTTTGACTGTTCCATTTTGAACTACTTCAAAATCTTGTCAAGGTATGTACTCATTGAAAAAACTTATCAAGCGTCTTGATCTATCTCTATAGATCTTGATGCTCAATATGTAAGCAGCTTCACTGAGGTCTTTCTTTGAAAAATTCCTTTCAAACACTCCTTTATGCTTTGCAGTATAATTCTACATTATCTCCGATCAACAATATTCACATATAATTATCAGAAATGATGTAGTGCTCCCACTCACTTTCTTGTAAATACAGGCTTCACCGCAAGTCTGTATAAAACTATATGATTTGATCAACTTATCAAAGCGTATATTCCAACTCCGAAATGCTTGCACCAGTCCATAGATGGATCGCTGGAGCTTCCATATTTTGTTAGCACCTTTAGGATTGACAAAACTTTCTTGTTGCATAATATACAACTCTTCTTTAATAAATCCATTAAGGAATGTAGTTTTTTTATCCATTTGCCAGACTTCATAAAATGTGGCAATTGCTAACATGATTCGGACAGGCTTAAGCATCGCTACGGGTGAGAAAGTCTCATCATAGTCAATCCCTTGAACTTGTCGAAAACCTTTTGCAACAAGTCGAGCTTTATAGACAGTAACATTACCGTCAGCGTCAGTCTTCTTCTTGAAGATCCATTTATTCTCAATGGCTTGCTGATCATCGGGCAAGTCAACCAAAGTCCACACTTTGTTCTCATACATGGATCCCATCTCAGATTTCATGGCCTCAAGCCATTTTGTGGAATCTGGGCTCACCATCGCTTCTTCATAGTTCGTAGGGTCGTCATGGTCTAGTAACATAACCTCCAGAACAGGATTACCGTACCACTCTGGTGCGGATTTTACTCTTCTTGACCTACAAGGTTGAGTAACAACTTGATCTGAAGTTACATGATCATCATCATTAACTTCCTCACTAATTGGTGTAGGCGTCACAGGAACCGATTTCTGTGATGAACTACTTTCCAATAAGGGAGCAGGTACAGTTACCTCATCAAGTTCTACTTTCCTCCCACTCACTTCTTTCGAGAGAAACTCCTTCTCTAGAAAGGTTCCATTCTTAGCAACGAATCTCTTGCCTTCGGATCTGTGATAGAAGGTGTACCCAACAGCCTCCTTTGGGTGTCCTATGAAGACACATTTCTCCGATTTGGGTTCGAGCTTATCAGGTTGAAGCTTTTTCACGTAAGCATCGCAGCCCCAAACTTTAAGAAACGACAACTTTGGTTTCTTACCAAACCACAGTTCATAAGGCGTCATCTCAACGGATTTCGATGGTGCCCTATTTAATGTGAATGCAGCCATCTCTAAAGCATAACCCCAAAATGATAGCGGTAAATCAGTAAGAGACATCATAGGTCGCACCATATCTAGTAAAGTACGATTACAACATACGGACACACCATTACGCTGTGGTGTTCTGGGTGGCGTGAGTTGCGAAACTATTCCGCATTGTTTCAAATGTAGACCAAACTCGTAACTCAAATGTTCTCCTCCATGATCAGATCGTAAAAACTTTATTTTCTAGTTACGATGATTTTCAACTTCACTCTGAAATTCTTTGAACTTTTCAAATGTTTCAGACTTATGTTTCATTAAGTAGATATACCCATATCTGCTTAAATCATCTGTGAAGGTGAGAAAATAACGATATCCATCGCGAGCCACAACATTCATCGGACCACATACATCTGTATGTATGATTTCTAACAAATTTGTTGCTCTCTCCATAGTACCGGAGAATGGCGTTTTAGTCATCTTGCCCATGAGGCACGGTTCGCAAGTATCAAGTGATTCATAATCAAGTGGTTCCAAAAGTCCATCAGTATGGAGTTTCTTCATGCGCTTTACACCGATACAACCTAAACGGCAGTCCCACAAATAAGTTGCCCTACCATTATCAACTCTGCATCTTTTGGCTTCAACATTATGAATATGTGTATCACTACTATCGAGATTCATCAAAAATAGACCACTCTTCAAGGGTGCATGACCATAAAAGATATTACTCATATAAATAGAACAACCATTATTCTCTGATTTAAATGAATAACCGTCTCGCATCAAACAAGATCCAGATATAATGTTCATGCTCAACGCTGGCACCAAATAACAATTATTTAGGTCTAATACTAATCCCGAAGGTAGATGTAGAGGTAGCGTGCCGACGGCGATCACATCAACTTTGGAACCCTTTCCCACGCGCATCATCACCTTGTCCTTGGCCAGTGTTCGCTTAATACGTAGTCCCTGTTTCGAGTTGCAAATATTAGCAACAGAACCAGTATCAAATACCCAGGTGCTACTGCGAGCTCTGGTAAGGTACACATCAATAACATGTATATCACATATACCTTTGTTCACCTTGCCATCCTTCTTATCCGCCAAATACTTGGGGCAGTTCCGCTTCCAGTGACCAGTCTGCTTGTACTAGAAGCACTCAGTTTCAGGCTTAGGTCCAGACTTGGGTTTCTTCTCTTGAGCAGCAACTTGCTTGTTGTTCTTCTTGAAGTTCCCCTTCTTCTTCCCTTTGCCCTTTTTCTTGAAATTGGTGATCTTATTGACCATCAACACTTGATGCTCCTTCTTGATTTCTACCTCCGCGGCCTTTAACATTGCGAAGAGCTCGGGAATCGTCTTATCCATCCCTTGCATGTTATAGTTCATCACGAAGCTCTTGTAGCTTGGTGGCAGTGATTGAAGAATTCTGTCAATGACGCTATCACCCGGAAGATTAACTCCTAGTTGAATCAAGTGATTGCAGTACCCAGACATCTTGAGTATATGCTCACTGACAGAACTATTCTCCTCCATCTTGGAGTTGTGAACTTATTAGAGACTTCATATCTCTCAATCCAGGCATTCTTTTGAAATATTAACTTCAATTCCTGGAACATCTCATATGATCCATGACGTTCAAAATGTCGTTGAATTCCCGGTTCTAAGCCGTAAAGCATGGCACACTGAACTATCAAGTAGTCATCATATTGAGCTAGCCAAACATTCATAACATTTGCATCTGCTCCTGCAATAGGTTTGTCACCTAGCGGTGCATCAAGGACATAATTCTTTTGTGCAGCAATGAGGATAAACCTCAGATCATGGATCCAATTTGCATCATTGCTACTAACATCTTTCAACTTAGTTTTCTCTAGGAACATATCAAAAATAAAACAGGGGAGCTAAACGTGAGCTATTGATCTACAACATAGATATGCTAATACTACCAGGACTAAGTTCATGATAAATTTAAGTTCAATTAATCATATTACTTAAGAACTCCCACTTAGATAGACAACCCTCTAATCCTCTAAGTGATCATGTGATCCAAATCAACTAAACCATAACCGATCATCACGTGAAATGGAGTAGTTTTCAATGGTAAACATCACTATGTTGATCATATCTACTATATGATTCAGCTCGACCTTTCGGTCTCAGTGTTCCGAGGCCATATCTGCATATTCTAGGCTCGTCAAGTTTAACCTGAGTATTCTGCGTGTGCAAAACTAGCTTGCACCCGTTGTAGATGGACGTAGAGCTTATCACACCCGATCATCACGTGGTGTTTGTGCACAACGAACTTTGGCAACGGTGCATACTCAGGGAGAACTATTTTATCTTGAAATTAAGTGAGAGATCATCTTATAATGCTACCATCAATCAAAGCAAGATAAGATGCATAAAAGATAAACATCGCATGCAATCAATATAAGTGATATGATATGGCCATCATCATCTTGTGCTTGTGATCTCCATCTCCAAAGCACCGTCATGATCACCATCATCACCGGCATGACACCTTGATCTCCATCGTAGCATCGTTGTCATCTCGCCAATCTTATGCTTCTACGACTATCGCTACCGCTTAGTGATAAAGTAAAGCATTACAGGGCGACTGCATTGCATACAATAAAGCGACAACCATATGGCTCCTGCCAGTTGCCGATAACTCGGTTACAAAACATGATCATCTCATACATTAAAATTTAGCATCATGTCTTGACCATACCACATCACAACATGCCTGCAAAAACAAGTTAGACGTCCTCTACTTTGTTGTTGCAAGTTTTACGTGGTTGCTATGGGCTGAGCAAGAACCGTTCTTACCAGCGCATCAAAACCACAACGATAGTTCATCAAGTTAGTGATGTTTTAACCTTCTCAAGGACCGGGCATAGCCACACTCGGTTCAACTAAAATTGGAGAAACTGACACCCGCCAGCCACCTGTGTGCAAAGCACGTCGGTAGAACCAGTCTCGTGTAAGCGTACGCGTAATGTCGGTCCGGGCCGCTTCATCCAACAATACCGCCGAACCAAAGTATGACATGCTGGTAAGCAGTATGACTTGTATCGCCCACAACTCACTTGTGTTCTACTCGTGCACATAACATCAACGCATAAAACCTGGCTCAGATGCCACTGTTGGGGAACGTAGTAATTTCAAAAAAAAATCCTACGCACACTCAAGATCATGGTGATGCATAGCAACGAGAGGGGAGAGTGTTGTCCATGTACCCTCGTAGACCGAAAGCGGAAGCGTTAGCACAACGCGGTTGATGCAGTCGTACGTCTTCACGATCTGACAGATCAAGTACCGAACGTATGGCACCTCCGAGTTCAGCACACGTTCAGCCCGATGACGTCCCTCGAACTCCGATCTAGCCGAGTGTTGAGAGAGAGTTTCGTCAGTACGACGGCATGGTGATGATGATGATGTTCTACCGACGCAGGGCTTTGCTTAAGCACCGCTAAAGTATTATCGAGGTGGACTACAGTGGGGGGGGCACCGCACACGGCTAAAAGATCAAGCGATCAATTGTTGTGTCTCTAGGGTGCCCCATGCCCCCGTATATAAAGGAGCAAGGGGGGAGGTGCGGCCGACCAGGAGGGGCGCGCCAGGAGGAGTCCTACTCCCACCGGGAGTAGGACTCCCTCCCTTTTCCTTGTTGGATTAGGAGTGGAGGGGGAAAGAGGAGGGAGAGAGGAAGGAAAGGGGGCGCCGCCCCCTTCTCCTTGTCCTATTCGGACTAGGGGGAGGGGCGCACGGCCCTGCCCTGGCCACCTCTCCTCTTCTCCACAAGGGCCCACTATGGCCCATTAAGCCCCCGGGGGGTTCCGGTAACCCCTCGGTACTCCGATAAAATCCCGATTTCACCCGGAACACTTCTGATATCCAAATATAGGCTTCCAATATATCAATCTTCATGTCTCGACCATTTCGAGACTCCTCGTCATGTCCGTGATCACGTCCGGGACTCCGAACAACCTTCGGTACATCAAAACTCATAAACTCATAATATAATCGTCATCGAAACTTTAAGCGTGCGGACCCTACGGGTTCGAGAACTATGTAGACATGACCGAGACACGTCTCCGGTCAATAACCAATAGCGGAACCTGGATGCTCATATTGGCTCCCACATATTTTACGAAGATCTTCATCGGTCAGACTACATAACAACATACGTTGTTCCCTTTGTCATCGGTATGTTACTTGCCCGAGATTCGATCGTTGGTATCTCAATACCTAGTTCAATCTCGTTACCGGCATGTCTCTTTACTCGTTCTGTAATACATCATCCCACAACTAACTCATTAGTTGCAATGCTTGCAAGGCTTAAGTGATGTGCATTACTGAGTGGGCCCAGAGATACCTATCCGACAATCGGAGTGACAAATCCTAATCTCAAAATACGCCAACCCAACAAGTACCTTCGGAGACACCTGTAGAGCACCTTTATAATCACCCAGTTACGTTGTGACGTTTGGTGGCACACAAAGTGTTCCTCCGGTAAACGGTAGTTGCATAATCTCATAGTCATAGGAACATGTATAAGTCATGAAGAAAGCAATAGCAACAAACTAAACGATCAAGTGCTAAGCTAACGGAATGGGTCAAGTCAATCACATCATTCTCCTAATGATGTGATCCCATTAATCAAATGACAACTCATGTCTATGGTTAGGAAACATAACCATCTTTCATCAATGAGCTAGTCAAGTAGAGGCATACTAGTGACACTTTGTTTGTCTATGTATTCACACATGTATTATGTTTCCGGTTAATACAATTCTAGCATGAATAATAAATATTTATCATGATATAAGGAAATAAATAATAACTTTATTATTGCCTCTAGGGCATATTTCCTTCAGTCTCCCACTTGCACTAGAGTCAATAATCTAGTTCACATCGCCATGTGATTTAATACCAATAGTTCACATCACCATGTGATTAACACCCACAGTTCACATCGACATGTGACCAACACCCAAAGGTTTTACTAGAGTCAATAATCTAGTGCACAACGCTATGTGATTAACACCCAAAGAGTACTAAAGAGTGATCATGTTTTGCTTGTGAGAGAAGTTTATTCAACGGGTCTACCACATTCAGATCCGTAAGTATTTTGCAAATTTCTATGTCAACAATGCTCTGCACGGAGATACTCTAGCTAATTGCTCCCACTTTCAATATGTATCCAGATTGAGATTTAGAGTTATCTGTAGTGTCAAAATTTTCATCGACGTAACCCTTTACGACGAACCTTTTTTATCTCCTCCATAATCGAGAAACATATCCTTATTCCACTAAGGATAATTTTGACCGCTGTCTAGTGATCTACTCCTAGATCACTATTGTACTCCCTTGCCAAAATCAGTGTAGGGTATACAATAGATCCGGTAAATGGGAGTTGCATAATCTCATAGTCATAAGAACATGTATAAGTCGTGAAGAAAGCAATAGCAACAAACTAAACGATCAAGTGTTAAGCTAACGGAATGGGTCAAGCAAATCACATCATTCTCCTAATGATGTGATCCCGTTAATCAAATGACAACTCATGTCTATGGTTAGGAAACATATGTAGGATCGAAAGTATGTCTAGAGGGGGGTGATTAGACTACTTGACCAAATAAAAACTTATCATTTTCCCAATTTTAGTTCTTGACAGATTTTAGCAACTTTGGACAAGTCAAACAATCTTAACACAATTCAAGCAAGCATGCAAAGAGTATATGAGCAGCGGAAAGTAAAGCATGCAACTTGCAAGAATGTAAAGACAAGGGTTTGGAGGATTCAAACACAATAGGAGACACAGATGTTTTTGTCGTGGCTCCGATAGGTGGTGCTGACGTACATCCACGTTGATGGAGACTTCAACCCACGAAGGGTAACGGCTGCGCGAGTCCACGGAGGGCTCCACCCACGAAGGGTCCACGAAGAAGCAACCTTGTCTATCCCACCATGGCCATCACCCACGAAGGAATTGCCTCACTAGTGATAGATCTTCACGAAGTAGGTGAGCTCCTTGCCCTTACAAACTCCTTGGTTCAACTCCACAATCTTGTCGGAGTCTCCCAAGTGACACCTAGCCAATCTAGGAGACACCACTCTCCAAGAAGTAACAAATGGTGTGTTGATGATGAACTCCTTGCTCTTGTGCTTCAAATGATAGTCTCCCCAACACTCAACTCTCTCTCATAGGATATGGATTTGGTGGAAAGAGGATTTGAGTGGAAAGCAACTTGGGGAAGGCTAGAGATCAAGATTCATATGGTAAGAATGGAATATCTTGGCCTCAACACAAGTGTAGGCGGTTCTCTCTTAGAAAAAGGTAAGTTGGAAGTGTAGGTTTGTTCTAATGGCTCTCTCCACGAATGAAGAGGTTGTGGAGGGGTAAATATAGCCTCCACACAAAATCTAACCGTTACACACAACTTGCCAATCTCGGTGGGACCGAATAATTAAACTCGGTCGGACCGATTCAGCAAAGCTAGTGACCGTTAGGGTTTTCGGTGGGACCGACATGCAACTCGGTAGGACCGACATGGTTAGGGTTAGGGCATAACGTAATCTCGGTGAGACCGATTACACAAACTTGGTGAGACTGATTTTGGTAATAAGCTAACCAGAGAGTTGGTCAGGTAAACTCGGTGGGACCGATCGCTCATTTCGGTGAGACCGAAACATTATGAAGGGGAAACAGGGAGTTTACATTGCAATCTCGGTGAGACCGATTTGTCTAGGGTTTGTGGCAGTGTGTAGGATCGAAAGTATGTCTAGAGGGGGGTGATTAGACTACTTGACCAAATAAAAACTTAACCTTTTCCCAATTTTAGTTCTTGTCAGATTTTAGCTATTTTAGGACAAGTCAAGCAATCATCACACAATTCAAGCAAGCATGCAAAGAGTATATTGGCAGCGTAAAGTAAAGCATGCAACTTGCAAGAATGTAAAGGGAAGGGTTTGGAGAATTCAAACGCAATTGGAGACACGGATGTTTTTTCCGTGGTTCGGATAGGTGGTGCTATCCTACATCCACGTTGATGGAGACTTCAACCCACAGAGGGTAACGGTTGCGTGAGTCCATGGAGGGCTCCACCCACGAAGGGTCCACGAAGAAGCAACCTTGTCTATCCCACCATGGCCATCGCCCACGAAGGACTTGCCTCACTAGCGGTAGATCTTCATGAAGTAGGCGATCTCCTTGCCCTTACAAACTCCTTGGTTCAACTCCACAATCTTGTCGGAGGCTCCCAAGTGACACCTAGCCAATCTAGGAGACACCACTCTCCAAGAAGTAACAAATGGTGTGTTGATGATGAACTCCTTGCTCTTGTGCTTCAAATGATAGTCTCCCCAACACTCAATTCTCTCTCACAGGATTTGGATTTGGTGGAAAGAAGATTTGAGTGGAAAGCAACTTGGGGAAGGCTAGAGATCAAGATTCATGTGGTAGGAATGGAATATCTTGGCCTCAACACATGAGTAGGTGGTTCTCTCTCAGAACATATGAGTTGGAAGTGTAGATGTGTTCTGATGGCTCTCTCCACGAGTGAAGAGGAGGTGGAGGGGTATATATAGCCTCCACACAAAATCCAACCATTACACACAATTTACCAATCTCGGTGGGATCGAATCAACAAACTTGGTCGGACCGAAATAGTAAACCTAGTGACCATTAGAGATTTTCGGTGGGACTGACATGCAACTCAGTAGGACCGATATGGTTAGGGTTAGGGCATAATGTAATCTCGGTGAGACCGATTACACAAACTCGGTGAGACCGATTTGGTAATAAGCTAACCAGAGGGTTGGTCAGGCAAACTCGGTGGGACTGATTCGCTCTTCTCGGTGAGACCGAAATGTTACGAAAAGGAAACATTGAGTTTACATTGCAATCTCGGTGGGACCGATCCGCTCTTTCGGTGAGACCGAAAAGTTACGAAAAGGAAACAGAGGAATTGCAATCCCATCTCGGTGAGACCAAGATCCCTATCGGTAGAACCGATTTGCTTAGGGTTTGGCAATGGCTATGACAAGTGAAACTCGGTGGCACCGGGTTGAAAGAATCGGTAGGGCCGAGTTTGGCTTTGGGTTTAGGTCAAATGTGGATATGGGAAAGTAGCTGAGGATTTTGGAGCATATCATTAAGCACATGAAGCAAGAGGCTCATTAAGCAACACCTCATCCCTCCTTGATAGTATTGGCTTTTCCTATGGACTCAATGTGATCTTGGACCACTAAAATGTAAAATGAAGAGTCTTGAGCATATGAGCTAGAGCCAATCCTTTGTCCTTAGCATTTTGAGGGTTCCACTTTCACCATCCATGCCATGCCAATCATTGAGCTTTCCTGAAATGATCATCTTGGAATAGCATTAGCTCAATGAGCTATATGTTGTTATGAATTACCAAAACCACCTAGGGATAGTTGCACTTTCAATCTCCCCCTTTTTGGTAATTGATGACAACATATAGATCAAAGCTTCGACAAATAATAATAAGAATGAAATATATCGTTGCTTTGAGAAGTATGTGATAAGTAAGAGCTCCCCCTAAATTTGTGCATATTTAAAATTTGCTTTGGACTGCAAATGCACAAAGAGTTAGAGTCATGGGTTACTCTTCCATGTCACATACATCTTGGTGGAGCGCTCAAAAAGATAAGAATGAAATACATGCACTCATCACCAAAGAAAGTGAATGATCACATAAGATAGATAAGATATATCAAGCATGCATAAGTGTAGCTTATGATCAAACACATGATCATCAATGTCTCACAAGCATATCAAAGTATCTCAACCAAAAGCAAACAAAGTTTGAAAAAAACTACCAAATAAAGCAAGAGAGAATAAAGGCAACACTCTCTCTCTCTCTCTCGAAGCCTATGATCTATACATTTTTCTCCCCCTTTGGCAACAAGTTACCAAAAAGGTCCTAGAAAATGCATAGTGCTAGATCGACTCTCAGGCTTGATCTTCTGGTGGTGGTGGAGTCTGGATCACTCCAAGGACGAAGGCTTCTGTAGACGTGGTTGAAGCTGGAGCTGAAGTAGATGCTGGAGCTGGTTGGGCTGGTGCTATGGCTGGAGCTGAGGTGGTGGCTCTGGTGTCAGGAACTGGCACTGCAGTCGACCTCTGAGCTCGTGGCACTCTGGCAAATGCATCAGTTGTAGTCTTGCCTCTCCTCTCCTGCATGTCATCTTGAAGTTGCTCCACTGCAGACTGAATCTCTGTTACTTTGACATCCATGTCATAAAACTTTTGTTCTATGATCCTCTCTAAGCTCACCTGATTTTGAGTGAGGGTGGCCAGTCCTTTCTCAATCCTCAGTGTGGAAGCAATCAAGTAACTAAGCTGCTCTTGCTTGTTTTTCAGAAATACTCAGATGCCTCCTCTTGAGTTGGCATCTTGGCAGCTTTATCCTTCCTTGCCTTCTCCTTCTGTGCTTGAGCATTAACTGATGATGGATCATCCTTGTTCATCACAACTTCATTATCTTCAAAATCTGGATGAATAGGCAAATGTTCCTTGTCCAATAGGTATATGCATGTGCCCATCTTGGAGTTAATTAGCTCCTGGATCTGAGGGGCATAACCACAGCTCCTCTTCTGATCTGCTGCAGTTCTTTTGATGGTCTCTACCATGAGGCTCATGACTTTGAATTTCTATGGCACATCAAAGATATGAAGCAAGTTGATTGCATGGCCTCTGATCATCTTGTGATCACCTGACTTGGGCAACAGAGTGTGCCTCAAAATCCAATTGATAGTTGGCAACCCTGACAGAAGATAATGTACAGACCCAAACTTGAAAGTATCAAGTGCCTTGTTTGGAATTTCCTTGTACATGTTGGACATAGAGTTGTGGTCCATCTTCTTCTTGGCATATATGTCTAAGTCATCCTCATGCTCCTCTAGGGCATTGATGAGCTGTGCCCACTCAGCAACTATTGATTGGTACCTCGTACCTTCAGACATCCACACAATCCTTCCATCTGGATAGAAGTGTGTTGTGGAGTAGAACTGCATGATCAGCTCTTCATTCCACTTTGTGAGCTTCTGCCCAACAAAGTCTGCTACTCCACAAGCCTTGAAGCTGTCTTGCACTCCAGGATAGTGCTCTTCATTGTCCTTGATGAACTGCCAATCTACCCATCTCATGTCATAAACAATGGGCTTCTTATCCAACAAGACTGTCTCATAGAAGTCTTGCTGTTCCTTAGTGTGGAACCTATAGTCAACAGCAGTTCTTCTTCTTGTAGCATATGGATCTTCTGCTCTCCACTTTCTCAGCCCTGAGTCTCTTCTGATCTTCATGTCCTCAGCCACAGGATGAGCATCATTGTGGTCTGGGATCTTGGGCTTTAGCTTCCTGAGAACTTGGCCTTCCTCTTCTGCTGCAGTGTCAGGCACTGGGGCCTTGTTCTTTTCAGCAGCTGGTATGCTCCTTGTGTTCCTCTTTGGAGCTGTCTTGGCCTTTGATGCAGCCTTGGGTGCTTCCTTGGGCTTGGATGCAGTAGCCCCTGATCTTATAGCATCACCCATCAGCTTTTGTGCCTTGGGTGCTGGTACAACAACCTCTTCTTCCTCTTCCTCTTCAGAATCTCTCATGATTGAGGATCTCCCAAGCACTCTAGCAGTGGTCTTTTTGATCCTCTCCTTCCTCTTCTTCCCTTCTGCAGCAGCCTCTTTGGGTTCAGATCCCAAAGGGACTTGAGTAGATGCTCTGGCCTTAGACATTGGAATTCTCTTTGCAGGAACCTTTTGCTTCATGCCTGGCTTGGTGGCAGCAGCAGTGCTATATTCCTTCTTAACCACTTTCTTGGAAGTCGCTTCTTCTTCTGCCACATAGTCCTCATCCTCTAATTCTGAGGTTCTTTTCTTCCTTTGTCTGGTGGCAGCTTTTGGCAAGTTACTAGGAGTGCTCCTGTTGCCTTCATCTGAGGAACTGGAGGGACTAGTGCCCTCACTCATGTGCACTTGCTGCTCTGACAGGTTTTGGCTATCACTCTGATCTGACATGATGAACAAGCTGACTGCTGACCCTGTGAACAGTTTATAGATGAGGTAGAGTGGATGAGCATCACAAAATGCAGAGATTTTTGCAAAAGAATGATTCAAAATCTTAGTTTTAGTTTCCCATAGAAATCATTTCGGATCTACCGATTTTTAAACTCAGTGATACTGAAGCAGTTTTGGAACCTAAACTAGTGAACTCGGTTAGACCGAGTCACAGTTTGGTGGCACCGAGACTGCTAGGGTTTCACAAAGTTCCAAAATCGGTCACACCGATTAGTAATTCTCGGTCAGACCGAGTCTCACTTGTGCAATGGCATGAGCCAAATTGGTGGGACCGAGTTTTTCAACTCGGTGGGTCCGAGATGGTTTCGACGGAAACCTAACCCTAAAGTTTTCGAATCAATCCTATTCTACGAACGCATTGACTGGATAGGAGTATTTCAATAGTGGCTAGAAACAATAAGATCACAATGTGCTAGGAATCAGATTGGGGATAGCACAAAGATCGAGTCCATACCCTAGTTCGGCGGAGACTCGCTACGGTGGTAACGGCGGGGTTGAATTCCATTGATGGCGATGGAGACCAGCGACTGGAGGCGGCTGGCGGCGAGGAGACGATCCGGAGACCACGTTGGCAGAGCGAGCTATCGCGCGGGCGAAGGGGTTCGGAGAAATTTCCAAATTTTTGCCTGTGCCTATATATAGCCCGACCCTGTCGGTGTGACCGAGTGGAACAACTCGGTGGCACCGAGATGCAAAACTGTATACAGTTATTGCAACTCGGTGTGACCGAATGGTTCAAATCGGTTGCACCGAGATCGGAAATTCAGATCAACTTAATGATCTCGGTAGGACCGAAAGTAGGATATCGGTCAGACCGAGAATCACAAAGAGGTTTTGGAAGTTTAAGTCTATGACGAATCGGGGACTCCGAGTGCTCCTCACACAGAGTGGTTCGAATCTGACTTGATCAAATTTTGTGATGTAGCATGAATAGAGTTTGAGACGAGAAAAGCATAGATAGCTAGAGGAGGTTCTTAGGCATTCTTGTCCATCCACTTGGCAAAAGGAAATAAAACCAAACAATCAAAACAACAAGTGGATGTCCTCGAATGAGTAAAATATGCAACCAACATGCTCACACAATAAAATGGCAATTGAAATATGTGACAAAGCATGCACAACCAATTCTAGCATCTATCAAGCAATTGGCGATGACTAGGTCATCTATATATGAGTATATTGACTTAGGAGTCAAGTGAGAACACTTGATCATAGGTCATACTCATCGTTTAAGCTTAAGTGGGGTTACCACTTTTACATAAAGCATTGTTGTGTTCACATCTTTAGAGTTGCTTTAGCTCAAGTCTTAGAGTAAAGCTCCCCCTAGATGTGATATCCCCCCTAAGAGGGATGAACTAACCTTGGGTTTTGTCGATGATGACTTCATGTAGATGTTGAAGATGTGGATGCTCAATGTTGATGTAGATCACTTGGAGCTATCCATTTGAGTGAATTGCACTTTCAATACCTACATGGGTTAGTCCCACAAGGAACAAACAAGGATATCCATAGACATAGAGTGATGCACACACAAGATGATGTCCATGAAAACTTTTAGGTTACCTTCTCCCTTGTCTTACCAACAAGAGGGTTTGTGACTCCTTGAACTAGTGCAAGATGTGGAAGTTGATTGCACTTGTTCTTGCCAAAATGATAAGAGTGAAGTATGTTGGCGGAGTCACCCTCAAGAACTCTCTAGTTCTTCTTCTTTTGGATCCACACCATCTTGATGGGAATCCTTGGAGTTGTATTCATACTTGATGAAGTGGAACTTGAAGTGGTCTTGGGAATCCACTTGACTAAGGTCTTAGGAGCTTCTTCAAATGCATCAATTTCCTCTTGAAGCTTGTCCTTGCCTTTTTGCTTGTAGTCTTGTGGTGGAAGATCATCTTGAGCTTGTGTCCCCTTGAAGGAAGTAGGATCATACTTCTCTTGTTGAGGAACAAACTTTGTCTTGGGGTTTTGATCTTATTCCCACTCAACTCCATTGGCATTGAACTTTCGTTCAAAACCAACACCTTGATTCTTCCGGTGCCTTCCTTGCTTGCGCACAATTTCCTCGAATTGCTTACTCCCAGCAAGGCTTTTGTACATTCCTTTCTCTATAATTCCCTTCAATAAGCTATTTTCTTGCTCAAGTGTAACTTGGCTAAGAGAATCATTAGTGGAATCAAGAGAACTACTAGAAGCAACAATATTGGATTTAGCATGATCATTGTTACTACTAGAGGAAGAATCTTTCTTGTTCTTGTTACTAGACTTGACTTGAGGCATGTACGTGGATAAGAGTAAACGCTTGGCAATGTAAGAAGAACTTTTCTTGCGGAGATCATCATTGATTGCCTTTAAAAACTCATGCTCTTGCTCAAGATTGAGCTTTTCAAAGCGTAACTTCTCATGAGCTCTTAAAAGTTCTCGATGATCTTCGAAGATAGTTTCATGAGCTAACTTAAGAGTGTTTAGTTCTTTAGTTAGAGCCTCAATCTTCTCCTTATCATTGTCATTCGTTTTATCTTGATTAGCATGATTAATTGACGTTTCATCATAGTATTCATCACTAGAGTTGTCAACAAGTAAATCATCATCACCTAACAAGTCATCTTCATCACTATTAAAATCAGCATACTCGGGGTGTGTTACCTTAGGACCTTTGGCCATGAAGCATCTTCCAATTCCTTCATTTGGTGAGTCAAATATATCGTAGGATTTGGTTGACACAAGTTCTAGACCGGCAACACCTTCATCTTGAGTATATTCGGAATCGGATTGATAACTTCTCTCGGAGTGGTTGTCGGAGTTGGAGCCGGATACCCATTCACCAACATGAGCCTGATGTCTTCGTTTTGTGTAGCTCCTTGATGATTTTTCTTTTCTTTCCGAATCCTTGCTTCTCTGTGAGTGTCTTCGTTCATAACGATCATCTCTACTCCTTCTCTCTCTTGGTGGTGATTCTTCTCTTTTGCTTCCTCTTTTTGGAGAGTCTTCTCTTCTCTTGTAGGGAGCCGTACACTCATTGGAATAGTGTCCGGGTCTTCTATAATTGTAGCAGTTTCGCTCTCGACTAGAAGATCTTTTGTCATTGTAGGACCTTAACTTGGAGCTTCTATCTTTGCTTCTACTCTTGTAGAACTTGTTGAAGTTTTTCACCATTAAGCTCAATTCTTCATTGAAGTTTTGTTTCTCACTTGATGATGTAGGGGCTTCACATGAGGCTTTGTAGGCACCACTTGATTTGTTGTGAAGTTCCTCTTTATCCTTAAGTGACATCTCATGAGCAACAATTCTTCCAATTACCTCTGTTGGCTTGAGATCTTTGTAATTGGGCATCATTTGGATCAATGTGCACACGGTATCATATTTTCCATCCAAGGCTCTTAGAATCTTCTTGATGATGAATCTATCGGTCATCTCTTCACTTCTAAGCCGGCAATCTCATTTGTGATGAGAGCAAGCCTAGAGTACATTTTAGCGACACCTTCACCATCCTTCATTTTGAACTTGTCAAGTTGACTTTGAAGCACATCCAATTTGGATTCCTTGACGGAGTCGGTACCTTCGTGCATATCAATCAAAGTGTCCCAAATTTCCTTTGCATTCTCAAGACGGCTGATTTTGTTGAATTCTTCGAGGCACAATCCATTGAAGAGAATATCACAAGCTTGAGCATTGTATTGCAACATCTTCAACTCATCCGTGGTAGCTTCACGGTTTGGTTCTCTCCCATCAAAGAAGTCACCTTGCAAACCAACACACACAATAGCCCAAACGGCGGGGTTATGTCCAAGAATATGCATTTTCATTTTATGCTTCCAACTAGCAAAATTAGTACCATCAAAGTAAGGACCTCTATGGTGATAATTTCCCTCGCTAGACGCCATACTCTCCTAGGTTTTGAAACCAAGGCTATGACCACCAAAAGCTATGAAATCAAAGCAAATGGAGACCAAAGCTCTGATACCACTTGTAGGATCGAAAGTATGTCTAGAGGGGGTGATTAGACTACTTGACTAAATAAAAACTTAACCTTTTCCCAATTTTAGTTCTTGTCAGATTTTAGCTATTTTAGGACAAGTCAAACAACCATCACACAATTCAAGCAAGCATGCAAAGAGTATATTGGCAGCGGAAAGTAAAGCATGCAACTTGCAAGAATGTAAAGGGAAGGGTTTGGAGAATTCAAACGCAATTGGAGACACGGATGTTTTTCCCATGGTTCGGATAGGTGGTGCTATCCTACATCCACATTGATGGAGACTTCAACCCACGAAGGGTAACGGTTGCGCGAGTCCACGGAGGGCTCCACCCACGAAGGGTCCATGAAGAAGCAACCTTGTCTATCCCACCATGGCCATCGCCCACGAAGGACTTGCCTCACTAGCGGTAGATCTTCACGAAGTAGGCGATCTCCTTGCCCTTACAAACTCCTTGGTTCAACTCCACAATCTTGTCGGAGGCTCCCAAGTGACACCTAGCCAATCTAGGAGACACCACTCTCCAAGAAGTAACAAATGGTGTGTTGATGATGAACTCCTTGCTCTTGTGCTTCAAATGATAGTCTCCCCAACACTCAATTCTCTCTCACAGGATTTGGATTTGGTGGAAATAAGATTTGAGTGGAAAGCAACTTGGGGAAGGCTAGAGATCAAGATTCATGTGGTAGGAATGGAATATCTTGGCCTCAACACATGAGTAGGTGGTTCTCTCTCAGAACATATGAGTTGGAAGTGTAGATGTGTTCTGATGGCTCTCTACACGAGTGAAGAGGAGGTGGAGGGGTATATATAGCCTCCACACAAAATCCAACCGTTACACACAATTTACCAATCTCGATGGGACCGAATCAACAAACTTGGTCGGACCGAAATAGTAAACCTAGTGACTGTTAGAGATTTTCGGTGGGACTGACATGCAACTCGGTAGGACCGATATGGTTAGGGTTAGGGCATAACGTAATCTCGGTGAGACCGATTACACAAACTCGGTGAGACCGATTTGGTAATAAGCTAACCAGAGGGTTGGTCAGGCAAACTCGGTGGGACCGATTCGCTCTTCTCGGTGAGACCGAAATGTTACGAAAAGGAAACAGTGAGTTTACATTGCAATCTCGGTGGGACCGATCCGCTCTTTCGGTGAGACCGAAAAGTTACGAAAAGGAAACAGAGGAATTGCAATCCCATCTCGGTGAGACCGAGATCCCTATCGGTAGAACCGATTTGCTTAGGGTTTGGCAATGGCTATGACAAGTGAAACTCGGTGGCACCAGGTTGAAAGAATCGGTAGGGCCAAGTTTGGCTTTGGGTTTAGGTCAAATGTGGATATGGGAAAGTAGCTGAGGATTTTGGAGCATATCATTAAGCACATGAAGCAAGAGGCTCATTAAGCAACACCTCATCCCTCCTTGATAGTATTGGCTTTTCCTATGGACTCAATGTGATCTTGGACCACTAAAATGTAAAATGAAGAGTCTTGAGCATATGAGCTAGAGCCAATCCTTTGTCCTTAGCATTTTGAGGGTTCCACTTTCACCATCCATGCCATGCCAATCATTGAGCTTTCCTGAAATGATGATCTTGGAATAGCATTAGCTCAATGAGCTATATGTTGTTATGAATTACCAAAACCACCTAGGGATAGTTGCACTTTCACAGTGGCTATGACATTTGAACTCGGTGGCGCTGGAAAGAAAGAGTCGGTGGGGCCGAGTTTGACTTTTTGTTTAGGTCATATGTGGATGTGAGAAAGTAGTTGAGGGCTTTGGAGCATATCACTAAGCATTTTGAGCAAGAGCCTCATTAAGCAATACCTCATCCCTCCTTGATATTATTGGCTTTTCCTATAGACTCAATGTGATCTTGGATCACTAAAGTAGAAAATGTAGAGTCTTGAGCCAATCCTTTTGTCCTTATCATTTTGAGGGGTCCACTTTTCTCATCCATGCCATGCCAAACATTGAGCTTTTCTGAGATATTAATCTTGAAATGGAATTAGCTCAATGAGCTATATGTTGTTAGGAATTACCAAAACCACCTAGGGATAGTTGCACTTTCAATCTCCCCCTTTTTGGCAATTGATGACAACATATAGATCAAAGCTTCGACAAATGATAATAAGAATGAAAAACATTGTCACTTTGATAAGTATGTGAAAAGCAAGAGCTACCCCTAAATTTGTGCATAGTTTTAGATTTGCTTTGGACTGCAAATGCACAATGAGTTAGGATCATGGGTTACTGTTCCACGTCACATACATCTTGGTGGAGCATTCAAAATGATAATAATTAAATACATGCACTCATCACCAAGCAAAGTGAATGATCATATATGGGGATATAAAAGGATAATGTCATCCAACAAGCATTAAGGTAGCAAATGATCAAACACATGATCATCCAAGTATCACACACAAGCATAAAGTATCTCAAACAAGCAAATAAACAAAGTTTAACCACCAAACAATAAGAGAGAATAAAGAGCAACACTCTCTCTCGAAGCCTATGATCTATACATTAACCACCAAACAATAAGAGAGAATAAAAAGCAACACTCTCTCTCGAAGCCTATGATCTATACATTAACCACCAAACAATAAGAGAGAATAAAAAGCAACACTCTCTCTCGAAGCCTATGATCTATACATTTTCTCCCCCTTTGGCAACAAGTTACCAAAAAGTTCATAAAAATGCATAGTGCTAGATCGACTCTCAGGCTTGGTCTTCAAGTGGTGGTGTAGATAAAACTCCAAGGACGAAGGCATAGGTTGATGTAGATGGAGCTGGTGGAGTGGGTGCTGGAGCTGGTGGCACTGAAGCTGTAGCTGGTGCAGATGAAGTTGCTCTGGTGTCTGTAACAGGCACTGCAGCAGATCTCTGTCCTTTGGGCACTCTAGAAAAAGCATCAGTGGTAGACTTGCCTTCTTCTCCTGCACTTCATCCTGAAGTTGCTCAACAACTGACTGGATCTCAGTGACCTTCACATATAAGTCATAGAACTTCTGCTCCATGATCCTCTCCAAGCTCTCCTGGTTTTGAGTCAGGGTGGCCAATCCCTTCTCAATCCTCAGAGTGGAGGCAATCAAGTAGCCAAGCTGATCTTGCTTGCTCTTCAGAAGATACTGAGATGCCTCATTAGTGGTTGGCATCTTTGCAGCCTTTTCAGCCCTTGCCTTCTCCCTCTTTGCTTGTGCTTGCACAGAAGATGGTTCATTTTCATCCATCACCATAGTGTTGTCCTCAAAGTCCGGGTAGATGGGCATGTGTTCCTTGTCCAAGAGATATGTGCCAGTGCCCATCTTGGAGTTGATTAGCTCCTGGATCTGTGGGGCATACCCACAACTTCTCTTCTGATCTGCAGCTGTTCTCTTAATGGTTTCCACAATTAGGCTCATGACTTTGAAATTTTGAGGCACATCAAATATGTGGAGCAGGTTAATTGCATGCCCTCTAATCATCTTGTCATCACCTGAGTGTGCCTAAGGATCCAGTTGATTGTTGGCAAACCTGACAGAAGATAATGTACTGATCCAAACTTGTGTGTCTCAAGAGCAGCATCTGGGATTTCTTTGTACATATGTGCCATGGTGTTGTGATCCTTCTTCTTCTTGGCATAGACATCCAAGTCATCTTCACTCTCCTCAGGAGCATTAATCAATTTTGCCCATTCTTCAAACGTTGACTGGTACCTAGTACCTTCAGACATCCAGACAATCCTTCCATCTGGGTAGAAATGAGCTATGGAGTAGAACTGCATAATGAGCTCATCATTCCACTTTGTGAGCTTCTGAGCCACAAACTCATCGACTCCACATTCCTTGAAGCTGTCATATACACCAGGGGAGTGATCTTCATTTTCCTCAATGAATTTCCAATCAACCCATCTCATGTCACACACTATGGGCTTCTTGTCAAGTAAAATAGTCTCATAGAAGTCACGTTGTTCCTTTGTATGGAACCTGTAGTCCACAATAGTCCTTCTCTTGGTGGCATATGGATCAGACTCTCTACATATCCTTAAACCTGAATCTTTCCTGATTTTCATGTTCTCTGCAACTGGGTGAGCATCATTATGATCTGGAATTTTGGGCTTCAACTTCCTCAAAATGACAGAGGCATCTTATTCTTCAGCAGGTTGAGGCACTGGGGCCTTGTTCTTCTCCTCAACAGGGATGTTCCTAGTGCTCCTCTTGGGTTTTGGCTTTAGAGCTGGAGCAGCAGTCTTAGGAGCAGTTTTGGGCTTAGATGGAGCAGCCCCTGCCCTTATAGCATCTTCCATAAGCTTTTGAGCTTTGAGTGCTGGTGTTGCATCCTCTTCCTCTTCCTCTTCTTCAGATTCTCTCATTATTGAGGATCTACCAAGCACTCTGGCAGTGGTCTTCTTTACCCTTTCCTTCCTTTTCTTGCCTTCTCCAACTGCCTCTTCTGATGGCTTGGAGGATTCAGCAGTGGAATCTCTGGCCTTTGACATAGGCACTCTCTTGGCAGGAATCTTTGTCTTCATTCCTGGCTTAGTGGTAGCAGTTGTGCCATATTCCTTTTTCAGAACTTTCTTCTTTGAGGTGGCCTCTTCCTCAACAGCCACATAGTCCTCATCCTCAGAATCTGAGGTTCTCTTCTTTCTGGTCCTGGTGGCTGCCTTAGGCAAGTTGCTGGGTGTACTCCTGCTTCCCTCATCAAAGCTGCTGGAGAGACTAGTGCCCTCACTCATGTTGACTTGCTCCTCAGACTTGTTCTGACTGTCACTCTGATCTGACATGATGCAAACACTGACAATAGACCCTGTGAATAGATTATAGATGAGGTAGATTGGATAAGCATCACAAAGTACAGAGGTTTTTGCAAAAGAATGAGTTAAAAACTTAGTTTTAGTTTTCCACAGAAAGCATTTTGGATCTACCGATTTGAAAACTCAGTGATACCGAAGCAACTTTTGGAACCTAAACTAGTGAACTCGGTCAGACCGAGTCATAGTTCGGTGGCACCGAGACTACTAGGGTTTCACAAAGTATTAAACTCGGTCATACCGATTTGCAATTCTCGGTCAGACCGAGAATCACATGTGCAATGGCCTTAGCCAAATCGGTGGAACCGATTTCAACAACTCGGTTGGTCCGAGATGATTTTGGCGGAAACCTAACCCTAAATTTTCAATCCACGACTAAACTACGGAGTGATTTCGCTGGATAGAGTGATCTCAATTGTGGCAAGATACATGGCAAACCAATGTGCTAAGAATCGGAGGGGGATTAGCACAAGGATCAAGTCCATACCCTAGTTCGGCGATGGACTTGCTACGCCGGCAACGGTGGAGACGATTCCCGTTGACGGCAGCGGAGACCAGCGGCAGGAGGCAGCTGGTGATGAGGAGGACGATCCGGAGACCCAGGGAGGCAGAGCAGGCTGAGCGCGGGCGAAGGGACTCGGAAAATTTTCCAAATTTTGGCTCGGGGATATATATAGCCTGACCCTGTCGGTGTGACCGAGTGGAACAACTCGGTGGCACCGAGATGCATAACTGCAAGCAGTTACTGCAACTCGGTGTGACCAAAAATTTCAAACCGGTTTTACCGAGATTGAAAACCTAGATCGACTTAGTGATCTCGGTATGACCGAAATGGACGAATCGGTCAGACTGAAATGAACAAAGAAGTTTTGGAAGTTTAAGTCTATGATGAATCGGGGACTCCGAGTGCTCCTCACACAGAGTGGTTCGAATCTGACTTGATCATACTTTGTGATGTAGCATGAATAGAGTTTGAGATGAGAAAAGCATAGATAGCTAGAGAAGGTTCTTAGGCATTCTTGTCCATCCACTTGGCAAAAGAAAAGGGAACCAAACAATCAAAACAACAAGTGGATGTCCTCGAATGAGTAAATTATGCAACCAACATGCTCACACAATAAAATGGCAAATGAAATATGTGGCAAAGCATGCACAGCCAATTCTAGCATCTATCAAGCAATTGGCGATGACTAGGTCATCTATATATGAGTATATTGACTTAGGAGTCAAATGAGAACATTTGATAATAGGTCATACTCATCGTTTAAGCACAAGTGGGGTTACCACTTTTACATAAAACGTCATTGTGTTCACACCATTAGAGTTGCTTTAGCTCAATTTTTAGAGTAAAGCTCCCCCTAGATGTGAGATCCCCCTAAGAGGGATGAACTAACCTTGGGTTTTGTCGACGATGACTTCATGTAGGTGTTGAAGATGTGGATGCTCAATGTTGATGTAGATCATTTGAAGCAATCCTTTGGAGTGAGTTGCACTTTCAATACCTACACGGGTTAGTCCCACAAGGAACAAACAAGGATATCCATAGATATAGAGTGATGCACACACAAGATGATGTCTATGAAAGCATTAGGTTACCTTGTCCCTTGTCTTACCAACAAGAGGGTTTGTGATTCCTTGAACTAGTGCTAGATGTGGAAGTTGATTGCACTTGTTCTTGCCAAAATGATAAGAGTGAAGTATGTTGGCGGAGTCACCCTCAAGAACTCTTTAATTCTTCTTCTTCGGGATCCACATCATCTTGATGGGAATCCTTGGAGTTGTAGTCGTACTTGATGAAGTAGAACTTGATGTAGTCTTGGGAACCCACTTGACCAAGGCCTTAGGTGCTTCTTCAAATGCATCAATTTCCTCTTGAATCTTATCCTTGCCTTTTTGCTTGTGGTCTTGTGGTGGAAGATCATCTTGAGCTTGTGTCCCTTTGGAGGAAGTAGGATCATACTTCTCTTGTTGAGGAACAAACTTCGTCTTGGGGTATTGATCTTCTTCCCACTCAACTCCATTGGCATTGAACTTTCGTTCAAAACCAACACCTCGGTTCTTCCGGTGTCTTCCTTGCTTGCGTACAATTTCCTCGAATTGATTACTCCCCGGAAGGCTCTTGTAAACACCTTTCTCTATAATTCCCTTCAATAAGCTATTTTATTGCTCAAGTATAACTTGGCTAAGAGAATCATTAGTGGCATCAAGAGAACTACTAGAAGCAATAACATTGGATTTAGCATGATTATTGTTACTACTAGAGGAAGAATCTTTCTTGTTCTTGTTACTAGACTTGACTTGAGGCATGTAAGTGGATAAGAGTAAACGCTTGGCAATGTAAGAACTTTTCTTGCGAAGATCATCATTGATTGCCTTTAAGAACTCATGCTCTTGCTCAAGGTTGAGCTTTTCAAAACGTAATTTCTCATGAGTCCTTAAAAGTTCTCAATGATCTCCTAAGATAGTTTCATGAGCTAACTTAAGAGTGTTTAGTTCTTTAGTTAGAAACTCAATCTTCTCCTTATCATTGTCATTCGTTTTATCTTGATTAGCATGATTAATTGACGTTTCATCATAGTATTCATCACTAGAGTTGTCAACAAGTAAATCATCATCACCTAACAAGTCATCTTCATCACTATTGAAATCAACATACTCGGGGTGTGATACCTTTGGGCCTTTAGCCATGAAGCATCTTCCAAGTCCTTCATTTGGTGAATCAAATATGTCGTAGGAGTTGGTTGACACAAGTGCTAGACTGGCAACACCTTCATCTTGAGTATATTCGGAGTCGGAGTGATAGCTTCTCTCGAAGTGATTGTCGGAGTCGAAGCTGGATACCCGTTCACCAACATGATCTTGATGTCTTTGTTTTGTGTAGCTCCTTGATGACTTGTCCTTCCTTTCCGAATCTTTGCTTCTCCGGGTTGTTCTTCGTTCATAACGATCATCTCTACTCCTTCTATCTCTTGATGGTGATTCTTCTCTTCTACTTCTTATTTTTGGAGAATCTTCTCTTCTTTTGTAGGGTGTCGTACACTCATTTGAATAGTGTCCGGGTCTTCCATAATTGTAGCAATTTCGCTCTCGACTGGAAGATCTTTTGTCATTATAGGACCTTGACTTGGAACTTCTCTCTTTGCTTCTACTCTTTTAGAACTTGTTGAAGTTCTTCACCATTAGGCTCAATTCTTCATTGAAGGTTTGTTTCTCACTTGATGATGTGGGAGCTTCACATGAGGCTTTGTAACCACCACTTGACTTGTTATGTAGCTCCTCCTTATCCTTGAGTGACATCTCATGAGCAACAATTCTTCCAATGACTTCCGTTGGCTTGAGATCTTTGTAATTGGGCATCATTTGGATCAACGTGCATACGGTATCATATTTTCCGTCCAAAGCTCTTAGGATCTTCTTGATGATGAATTTGTCGGTCATTTCTTCACTTCCTAAGCCGGCGATCTCATTTGTGATAAGAGCAAGCCTAGAGTACATTTCAGCAACACTTCACCATCCTTGATTTTGAACTTGTCAAGCTGACTTTGAAGCACATCCAACTTGGATTCCTTGGTGGAGTCGGTACCTTCATGCATATCAACCAAAGTATCCCAAATTTCCTTTGCATTCTCAAGACGGCTGATTTTGTTGAATTCTTCGGGGCACAATCCGTTGAAGAGGATATCACAAGCTTGAGCATTGTATTGCAGCATCTTCAACTCTTCCGCGGTAGCTTCACGGTTTGGTTCTCTCCCATCAAAGAATTCACCTTGCAAACCAATACACACAATAGCCCATACGGCGGGGTTATGCCAAGAATATGCATTTTCATCTTATGCTTCCAACTAGCAAAATTTGTACCATCAAAGTAAGGACCTCTACGGTGGTAATTTCCCTCGCTAGATGCCATACTCTCCTAGGTTGTGAAACCAAGGCTATGACAACCAAAAGCTATGGAAATCAAAGCAATTGGAGACCAAAGCTCTGATACCACTTGTAGGATCGAAAGTATGTCTAGAGGGGGGGTGATTAGACTACTTGACCAAATAAAAACTTATCCTTTTTCCAATTTTAGTTCTTGACAAATTTTAGCAACTTTGGACAAGTCAAGCAATCTTAACACAATTCAAGCAAGCATGCAAAGAGTATATGAGCAGCGGAAAGTAAAGCATGCAACTTGCAAGAATGTAAAGAGAAGGGTTTGGAGGATTCAAACGCAATAGGAGACACGGATGTTTTTGTCGTGGTTCCCATAGGTGGTGCTATCGTACATCCACGTTGATGGAGACTTCAACCCACAAAGGGTAACGTCTACGCGAGTCTGATGTCTACTACACAACCTTCTTCTTGTAGACGTTGTTGGGCCTGCAAGTGCACAAGTTTGTAGGAGAGTAGCAAATTTCCCTCAAGTGGATGACCTAAGGTTTATCAATCCGTAGGAGGCGTAGGATGAAGATGGTCTCTCTCAAGCAACCCTGCAACCAAATAACAAAGAGTCTCTTGTGTCCCCAACACACCCAATACAATGGTAAATTGTATAGGTGCACTAGTTCGGCGAAGAGATGGTGATACAAGTGCAATATGGATAGTACATATAGGTTTTTGTAAACTGAAAATATAAAAACAGCAAGGTAGCGAGTGGTAAAAGTGAGCGTAAACGGTATTGCAATGATAGGAAACAAGGCCTAGGGTTCATACTTTCACTAGTGCAAGTTCTCTCAACAATAATAACATAGATAGATCATATAACGAGCCCTCAACATGCAACAAAGAGTCACTCCGAAGCCACTAATAGCGGAGAAAAAACGTAGAGATTATGGTAGGGTACGAAACCACCTCAAAGTTATTCTTTCAAATCAATCCGTTGGGCTATTCCTATAAGTGTCACAAATAACCCTGGAGTTTTTACTAGAATAACACCTTAAGATACAAATCAACCAAAACCCTAATGTCACCTAGATACTCCATTGTCACCTCAAGTATCCGTGGGCATGATTATACGATATGCATCACACAATCTCAGATTTATCCAACCAACATAAAAGTACTTCAAATAGTGCCCCAAAGTTTCTATCGGAGAATCAAGAACGTGTGCCAACCCCTATGCATAGGTTCATGGGCGGAACCCGCAAGTTGGTCACCAAAACATACATCAAGTGGCACGTGATATCCCATTGTCACCACAGATAAGCACGGCAAGACATACATCAAGTGTTCATAAAAGACTCAATCCGATAAGATAACTTCAAAGGGGAAACTCAATTCATCACGAGAGAGTAGAGGGGAGAAGAAACATAAGATCCAACTACAATAGCAAAGCTCGGGATACATCAAGATCGTGCCATAGAGGAACACGAGAGAGAACATAAGAGAGAGAGAGATCAAACACATAGCTACTGGTACATACCCTCAGCCCCGAGGGAAAACTACTCCCTCCTCATCATGGAGAGCACTGGGATGATGAAGATGGCCACCGGTGATGGATCCCCCCTCCGGCAGGGTACCGGAAAGGGGTCCCGATTGGTTTTTGGTGGTTCTGGAGGCTTGCGGCGATGGAACTCCCGATCTATCTTCTGTTCTGAAAGTTTTAGGGTACGTAGGTATATATGGATGGAGGGAGAACGTCGGTGGAGCTACGAGGGCCCCACGAGGCAGGGGGCGTGCCCAGGGGGGAGGGCGCGCCCCCCACCCTCGTGATCACCTCCCGTATCTTCTGACGTGGGGTCCAAGTCCATCAGGTGGGTTTCCTTCCAAAAATAACTTCTCCAGTTGATTTCGTTCCGTTTTGACTCCGTCTGATATTCCTTTTCCTCGAAACACTAAAATAGGCATAAAATAGCAAATCTGGGCTGGGCCTCCGGTTAATAGGTTAGTCCCAAAAGTAATATAAAAGTGGATAATAAAGCCCAATATTGCCTAAAATAGTAGATAAAGTATCATGGAGCAATAAAAAAATATAGATACGTTGGAGACGTATCAAGCATCCCCAAGCTTAATTCCTGCTCGTCCTCGAGTAGGTAAATGATAAAAAGAGAATTTTTGATGCGGAGTGATACTTTGGCATAATTTCAATGTAAATCTTCTTAATCATGGTATGAATATTCAGATCCGAAAGGTTCAAGACAAAAGTTCATATTGACATAAAAATGATAATACTTCAAGCATACTAATCAAACAATTATGTCATCTCAAAATAACATGGCCAAAGGAAGTTCATCCCTACAAAATCATATAGTTAGGCTATGCTTCATTTTCGTCACACAAAGATTTTCCCAACTTCTATACCCCGATGACAAGCCAAGCAATTGTTTCATACTCAAATAATCTCAAACTTTTTCAACCTTCACGCAATACATGAGCGCGAGCCATGGACATAGCACTATGGGTGGTATAGAATATGATGATGGGGATTGTGTGGAGAAGACAAAAAAGGAGAAAGTCTCACCTCAACGAGGCTAATCAATGAGCTATGGATATGCCCATCAATTGATGTTAATGCAAGGAGTAGGGATTGCCATGCAACGGATGCACTAGAGCTAAGAATGCTCAACAAAAGAAAACTAGTGGGTGTGCATCCAACTTGCTTTCTCATGAAGACCTAGGGCATTTTGAGGAAGCCCATCGTTGGAATATACAAGCAAGTTCTATAATTAAAAATTCCCACTAGTATGAACAAGACAACTTATGAGACTCACTATATGAAAATCAAGGTGCTACTTTGAAGCACAAGTGTGGAAAAAGAGATAGTAGCATTGCCCTTTTTATTTCCTCCTTCTTTTTTGGGCCTTTCTTTTTTTCTTTTTGGCCTTTCTCTTTTTTTGATTGGGCAATGCTCTAATAATGATGATCATCACACTTCTATTGATTACAACATAATGATTACAACTCAATACTAGAACAAGATATGACTCTATATGAATGCCTCCGGCGGTGTACCGGGATGGTGCAATGAATCAAGAGTGACATGTATGAAAAATAATGCATGGTGGCTTTGCCACAAATACGATGTCAACTACAAGATCATGCAATGGCAATATGACAAAAGTAAAGCATGTCATGATGATGATGATGGAAGTTGCATGGCAATATATCTCGGAATGGCTATGGAAATGCCATGATAGGTAGGTATGGTGGCTGTTTTGAGGAAGATTTAGGGAGGTTTATGTGTGAAAGAGCGTATCATATCACGGGGTTTGGATGCACCGGTGAAGTTTGCACCAACTCTCAATGTGAGAAAGGGCAATGCACGGTACCGAAGAGGCTAGCAAATGTCGGAAAGGTAAAAGTGCGTATAATCCATGGACTCAACATTAGTCAAAAGAACTCATATAATTATTGCAAAAATTTAGAAGTCATCAAAAATCAAGTACTACGCGCATGCTCCTAGGGGGATAGATTGGTAGGAAAAGACCATCGCTCGTCCCCGACCGCCACTCATAAGGATGCACAAGCCAGGTACACTTCATGCTTCAAATTTGTTACACAACTTTAACCATACGTGCATGCTACGGGACTTGCTAACTTCAACACAAGTATTTCTCAAATTCACAACTACTCAACTAGCACGACTATGATATTATCACCTCCATATCTCAAAACAATTATCAAGCATCAAACTTATCTTAGTATTCAACCCACTAAAAAGAAATTTTCACATATCTTGAATACCAAGTATATTAACATTAAGCAAATTACCATGCTATTAACGACTCTCAAAATAATCTAAGTGAAGCATGAGAGATCAAGTTTCTTTAAAACAAACCACCACCATGCTCTAAAAGATCTAAGTGAAGCACTAGAGCAAAAATTATCACGCTCAAAAAGATATAAGTGAAGCACATAGAGTAAACTAACAAATTTCAATTCATACATGGCTCTCTCAAAAGGTGTGTACAGCAAGGATGATTGTGGTAGACTAACAAGCAAAGACACAAATAATACAAGACGCTCCAAGCAAAACACATATCATGTGATAAATAAAAATATAGCTCCAAGTAAATTACCGATGGAAGTGGACAAAAGAGGGGATGCCTTCCGGAGCATCCCCAAGCTTTGACTTTTTGGTGTCCTTGGATTATCTTGGGGGTGCCATGGGCATCCCCAAGCTTAGGCTCTTGCCACTCCTTGTTCCATAATCTATCAAAAGAATTCACCCAAAACTTGAAAACTTCACAACACAAAACTCAATAGAAATCTCGTGAGCTCTGTTAGAGAAAGAAAACAAAAGATTACTTTAAGGTACTATAGTGAACTTGTTCTTTATTTGTATTGGTGTTAAACCTACTGTATTCCAACTTCTCTATGGTTTATAAACTATTTACTAGCTATAGATTCATCAAAATAAGCAAACAACACACGCAAAACAGAATCTGTCAAAAACAGAACAGTATGTAGTAATCTGTTACTAACGCAAACTTCTGGAACCCAAAAACTTCTACCAAAATTAGACGATCTGGGAAATTTGTTTATTGATCAGAAGCAATTGGAATCACTATTTTATCACGTTCTGGTGATTTTTGACAATTCGGGCACTGAGCGCAAAGATTCTGGAAATTACAGCAAGATCAAATAACTATCTTCCAAGAAGATCTAATAGGTTTAACTTGGCACAAACACTAATTAAAAGATAAAACCACATCTAAACAGAATCTAGATGGATTATTTATTACTAAACAGGAACAAAAGTCAAGGAACAAAAATAAAATTGGGTTGCCTCCCAACAAGCGCTATTGTTTAACGCCCCTAGCTAGGCATGATGATTTTAATGATGCTCACATAAAAGATAAGAATTGTAACATAAAGAGAGCATCATGAAGAATATGACTAGCACATTTAAGTCTAACCCACTTCCTATGCATAGGTATTTTGTGAGAAAACAACTTGTGGGGACAAGAATCAACTTGCATAGGAAGGTAAAACAAGCATAGCTTCAAAAATTTAAGCACATAGAGAGGAAACTTGATATTATTGCAATTCCTACAAGCATATATTCCTCCCTCATAATAATTTTCAGTAGCATAATGAATGAATTCAACAATATAACCAGCACCTAAAGCATTATTTTCATGATCTACAAGCATAGAAAATTTACTACTCTCCACATAAGCAAAATTCTTCTCATGAATAATAGTGGGAGCAAACTCAACAAAATAGCTATCATGTGATTGAAAATTAAGATCAAGATGACAAGTTTCATGGTTATCATTATTCTTTATAGCATACGTGTCATCACAATAATCATCATAGATAGGACGCATTCTTTCATCATAGTAAATTTGCTCATCAAAGCTTGGGGGACAAAAAATATCATCTTCATCAAACATAGCTTTCCCAATCTTGTGGCTTTGCATATCATTAGCATCATGGATATTCAAGGAATTCATACGAACAACATTGCAATCATGCTCATCATTCAAATATTTAGTGCCACATATTTTATAGATTTCTTCTTCTAGCACTTGAGCACAATTATCCTTTCCATCATACTTACGAAAGATATTAAAAAGGTGAAGCGTATGAGGTAGACTCAATTCCATTTTTTTGTAATTTTCTTTTATGAACTAAACTAGTGATAAAATAAGAAACTAAAAAACTCGATTGCAAGATCTAAAGATATACCTTCAAGCACTCACCTCCCTGGCAACGGTGCCAGAAAAGAGCTTGATGTCTACTACACAACCTTCTTCTTGTAGACGTTGTTGGGCCTGCAGGTGCACAGGTTTGTAGGACAGTAGCAAATTTCCCTCAAGTGGATGACCTAAGGTTTATCAATCCGTAGGAGGCGTAGGATGAATATGGTCTCTCTCAAGCAACCCTGCAACCAAATAACAAAGAGTCTCTTGTGTCCCCAACACACCCAATACAATGGTAAATTGTATAGGTGCACTAGTTCGGCAAAGAGATGGTGATACAAGTGCAATATGGATAGTAGATATAGGTTTTTGTAAACTGAAAATATAAAAACAGCAAGGTAGCGAGTGGTAAAAGTGAGCGTAAACGGTATTGTAATGATAGGAAACAAGGCCTAGGGTTCATACTTTCACTAGTGCAAATTCTCTCAACAATAATAACATAGATAGATCATATAACGAGCCCTCAACATGCAACAAAGAGTCACTCCGAAGCCACTAATAGCGGAGAACAAACGTAGAGATTATGGTAGGGTACGAAACCACCTCAAAGTTATTCTTTCAAATCAATCCGCTGGGCTATTCCTATAAGTGTCACAAACAACCCTGGAGTTTTTACTAGAATAACACCTTAAGATACAAATCAACCAAAACCCTAATGTCACCTAGATACTCCATTGTCACCTCAAGTATCCGTGGGCATGATTATATGATATGCATCACACAATCTCAGATTTATCCAACCAACATAAAAGTACTTCAAATAATGCCCCAAAGTTTCTACCGGAGAATCAAGAACGTGTGCCAACCCCTATGCATAGGTTCATGGGCGAAACCCGCAAGTTGGTCACCAAAACATACATCAAGTGGCACGTGATATCCCATTGTCACCACAGATAAGCACGGCAAGACATACATCAAGTGTTCATAAAAGACTCAATCCGATAAGATAACTTCAAAGGGGAAACTCAATTCATCACAAGAGAGTAGAGGGGGAGAAGAAACATAAGATCCAACTACAATAGCAAAGCTCGGGATACATCAAGATCGTGCCATAGAGGAACACGAGAGAGAACACGAGAGAGAGAGAGATCAAACACATAGCTACTGGTACATACCCTCAGCCCCGAGGGAAAACTACTCCCTCCTCGTCATGGAGAGCGCCGGGATGATGAAGATGGCCACCGGTGATGGATCCCCCCTCCGGTAGGGTACCGGAAAGGGGTCCCGATTGGTTTTTGGTGGTTCTGGAGGCTTGCGGTGGCGGAACTCCCGATTTTTCTTATGTTTTGGAAGTTTTAGGGTACGTAGGTATATATGGATGGAGGGAGAACGTCGGTGGAGCTACAAGGGCCCCACGAGGCAGGGGGCGCGCCCAGGGGGGAGGGCGCGCCCCCCACCCTCGTGAGCACCTCCCGTATCTTCTGACGTGGGGTCCAAGTCCATCAGGTGGGTTTCCTTCCAAAAATAACTTCTCCAATTGATTTCGTTCCGTTTTGACTCCGTCTGATATTCCTTTTCCTCGAAACACTGAAATAGGCATAAAACAGCAAATCTGGGTTGGGCCTCCGATTAATAGGTTAGTCCCAAAAGTAATATAAAAGTGGATAATAAAGCCCAATATTGCCTAAAATAGTAGATAAAGTAGCATGGAGCAATCAAAAATTATAGATACATTGGAGACGTATCAGAGTCCACGGAGGGCTCCACCCACGAAGGGTCCACGAAGAAGCAACCTTGTATATCCCACCATGGCCATCGCCCACGAAGGACTTGCCTCACTAGCGGTAGATCTTCACGAAGTAGGAGATCTCCTTGCCCTTACAAACTCCTTGGTTCAACTCCACAATCTTGTTGGAGGCTCCCAAGTGACATCTAGCCAATCTATGAGACACCACTCTCCAAGAAGTAACAAATGGTGTGTTGATGATGAACTCCTTGCTCTTGTGCTTCAAATGATAGTCTGCCCAACACTCAACTCTCTCTCATAGGATATGGATTTTGTGGAAAGAGGATTTGAGTGGAAAGCAACTTGGGGAAGGCTAGAGATCAAGATTCATATGGTAAGAATGGAATATCTTGGCCTCAACACAAGTGTAGGTGGTTCTCTCTCAGAAAAAGGTAAGTTGGAAGTGTAGGTTTGTTCTGATGGCTCTCTTCACGAATGAAGAGGTGGTGAAGGGGTATATATAGCCTCCACACAAAATCTAACCCTTACACACAGCTTGCCAATCTCGGTGGGACCGAATAGTTAAACTCGGTCGGACCGATTCAGCAAAGCTAGTGACCGTTAGGGTTTTCGGTGGGACCGACATGCAACTCGGAGGACCGATATGGTTAGGGTTAGGGCATAACGTAATCTGGGTGAGACTGATTACACAAACTCGGTGAGACCGATTTTGGTAATAAGCTAACCAGAGAGTTGGTCAGGTAAACTCGGTGGGACCGATCGCTCATTTCGGTGAGACCGAAACGTTACGAAGGGGAAATAGAGAGTTTACATTGCAATCTCGGTGGGACCGAGATCCCTATCGGTGAGACCGATTTGCCTAGGGTTTGTGGCAGTGGCTATGACATTTGAACTCGGTGGCACCGGATAGAAAGAGTCGGTGGGGCCGAGTTTGACTTTTGGTTTAGGTTATATGTGGATGTGAGAAAGTAGTTGAGGGCTTTGGAGCATATCACTAAGCATTTTGAGCAAGAGCCTCATTGAGCAACACCTCATCCCTCCTTGATAGTATTGGCTTTTCCTATAGACTCAATGTGATCTTGAATCACTAAAATAGAAAATGTAGAGTCTTGAGCCAATCCTTTTGTCCTTATCATTTTGAGGGGTCCACTTTTTTCATCCATGCCATGCCAAACATTGAGCTTTCTTGAGATATTAATCTTGAAATGGCATTAGCTCAATGAACTATATGTTGTTAGGAATTACCAAAACCACCTAGGGATAGTTGCACTTTCAACATAACCATCTTTGATCAACGAGCTAGTCAAGTAGAGGCATACTAGTGACACTCTGTTTGTCTATGTATTCACACATGTATTATGTTTCCGGTTAATACAATTCTAGCATGAATAATAAACATTTATCATGATATAAGGAAATTAATAATAACTTTATTATTGCCTCTAGGGCATATTTCCTTCACACCCAAGCTCTCGCACGGCGATCTCCGGCCTTCTCCGGCATGGCGGGCAGCGGATCTGGCTCCGACCAATCTGGATCCGTCGACTGGGTGGTCATCCCATGCGGGTTGGAGGAGGCAATGGTCATCCGCATTGCACTCTGCCACTCCCGGGAGGACAGCACCCAACCGACAACACGATCTGTCTGGTGCGACTCCATAGCGTTGGCGCATCAGGCCCTCAAATCCTCCGGGGCTGGATCACCGGGGTCCCGAGAGCCTTCAAATCTTTCCTTCCCTATCCCCGTTTCGACGGAGTATGAGTCCCACTGGGACCGGTGTGCCCGCCGTGGGAAGGAGAGAATAAGGGCGGCGGAATCCCGCCTCGCTGCCGACATGGCGGCGGAGGAGGTGGATGATGATGTGGCGCGAGCGGCTGCATAGGAAGAAGCCATTCGCGCCACATTATAAAGAAGCGACAGCAGAGGAACATGTGTGCCCTCGCTCGAGAGCAGAATCGGGCGGTCCGTGCAATGGTCGGGCTGTCACCCAAGAAGGACAACGACGGGTCAGACAGCTCCGGCGACGAGTAGATCTGACTCGATCCGTACTGCGTCTTCGATCGGTACTTTTGCGAGAAGGACGGCAAGGGCGCCGGGAAGGGGATGGGCAGCCGTGGATGATCTTCTCCATCATAGCCGAACATACCAAATTTTGGTAGTCTATGGCATATTAGTGATGTAGTAGCCAAACAATGTGTGTAATGCATCGTTTACGTAGTTGCGTGAGTTTGTATGGATTTGAGATAGGTTAAAATTTTAGCCTTGACCGGTCGGTGGCGGACGAGCCCGCGGGCGTTTGAGGTGTCGGATTAGTCAAGTCCGGTTGTAGATGCTCTTAGAGCATCTCCAACAGCCGCGCCAAAAGATGCGCGCGCGGGGTAAAATGCCCATTTAGCGCGCGCGGAAAGTTTTCGCGTGCTCCAGCGGAGGTGGGAAACAAGCGCGCGCGGTAAACGTTTGCGCGCGCGGGGGAGAAAGTTGTCGGTCGCGCGGTAGATTTGGCGCACCACTTCTGGCGCCCCTATAAATTGCGGCACTCGCCACGCGGTGCTCCACACTGCCACGCGCGCATTTCCCCCGCCACCTCACCGCTTCCACTGCTTTCTCGCTGCTTCCTCTGCTTCCTCGCCGCTTCAGCGCCCTGCCACCACCGCGCCACCATGCCGTCGCGCCGCCGGTCATCTTCGGGCTACCGCGGCGTCCGCGGGCGCCCCTCCGGCGCGTACTACGCTGAGATTCGGTCCGGCGACGTCCGCCTCAGCCTCGGCACGTTCGAGATCCCGCACGAGGCCGCCTGCGCGTACGACGCGGTGGCGTGGCACCTAGAGAGGCATCGCTTGTAGGTGAACTTCCACGACGTCTACACGCATGAGCAGGCGCAGGCCGTCGCCCCTCCTCCTCGTCTTATCACGGACCTGGACCGTGCGGAGCACCGTCGGCGGCAGCGCCGGCTCCTCATCGCCGAGGAGGACAAGCGAGCCATGGCGGAGTGGCACCGGCGCCACCCAGAGGACGTCGCCAACGAGCGCGCCTTCTGGGCGGAGAGGACGGCAAGGCGCCGCGCGGAGCGGGCGGACCGACGTCGGCGGAAGGCACTGGCCATATCGCGGTGCGATCTCGTTGGCGCCGTTGGAAAGTCGTTCTTCTCGTCAGACGATGAGCGTTGGGATAACATCTGGCTCTCTACCTCAGACAACACCAGCGAAGGTGATGATGAGGACGACTCGGAGTAGTTCTAGTTGCACCGTAGTTGTAGTTTAATTATGTACTTGTACCGTAGTTCTTTTTATCTGTCTATGCCATGAACTATGTAAAATATCTTTGTATCGTTTTTTATCTATGCTATGACTATGACAAAATATCTATGCACGCGTGCTGTTGGAGCTACGCGCGCGCTGCATTTTATCGCGGCTGCTGGAGTCAGCGCTACCCGCCACGCCAAACCAGATGATCGGCGCGCTGCAAACTGGTTTTTAGCGCGCCGCGCGTTGGGCGGCTGTTGGAGATGCTCTTAGATGTGCAATAACAATTTAATTCGTTCACCCTCAAAAAGAAAAAGAAAATGAATTCGTTGATAGAGGAAAAAAAAAGGCTGAGGGTAATGTGCACTTCTGTCGGGAGAAAACCATGAAACGGACAAGGGTGGGAGGAAATCTCCTGCCGGACGGAAGAGGGTGTGAAAGTGTGATGGCCTCACCGTACAATCCCCACCGGCGGCAGCTGGGCGGGGGGCAGTCCGCCTGGCCGGATCTCCCGCCGGAGCTCCTGGAGAGCGTCCTAGGGCGGCTCGCCCCGCTCGACCGTGTCGCCGTCCGCCTCGTCTGCTCCTCTTGGCGCTCGTGCGCGCGAGCTTCGATCTCGGCTGACCTCCCCTTCGAGGCCCCGCGCCTCCTGCTCCGGCGCCCCGGCTCCTGCGGCGGCCTCGCCTTCTTCAGCCTCCACCGCCGCGAGATCCTGCCTTTCGCCCTCCCCGACCGCCTCAGCTCCGGCCGGTGCTGCGGCCAGATCGGCGGCTGGCTCGCCATGGCCTTCGACGAGGAGCGGGCGATCGAGCTCCGCAACCTCTTCTCCGGCCAATCCGTGCCCCTGCCGCGGTCCCCCGTGTTCCCGGTGGCCAAGATCGTGCTGTCCGCGCCGCCCACCTCGCTTGGCTGGGTGGCCGCCGTGCTGGGCCGCGCCGGCACGGTGGCGCTGCTCCAGCCGGACGTGTCTGGCGGCGCCTGGATCACGATCTCCGCCGGGGGGCCGCACGGCGGGTTCCGGGACGTGGCGTTGTGGCGGGGGCGGCTGTGCGCGCTGGGCGACGACGGCACGGTCCTGGCGTACCGTGTCGACCTCCGCGCGCGCGTGGCGGCCGTGTCGGAGCTGCGCGGGAAGGACGCCAACCCTCTGAACCGGCTGGAGCGGCGGGTGCGGTACCTGCTGGAGTCGGACGGGGAGCTCCTGCTGGTGAAGAAGCTGTACAGCGTGGTGCGGGACTCGGCGGACGTGGAGGTGGAGGTGAGCCGGTTCCGGCCGGAGGGGTGCAAGTGGGAGTCGGTGACGGAGCTCCCCGGGAGGGCGGTGTTCCTGGGGTCGGTGGCGTCGGCGGCGGCGCCGGCGACGGCGGGGGTCCGGGAGAACTGCGTCTACTTCGCGCGGCGGGACGTGGAGCTGATGGTGCCGCACGCCATCGGCGTGTACTCGCTGGGGGACCGGGAGACGGCGGTGGTGGCCATCGCGGGCGGGCACTCCGTGGAGGTGGAGCCCGTGTGGATCCTCCCCTCGGTCGCCTGATCTGACCGACTCCACGCACCCACCGGCGTTCAAGAACAAATAAACCGAGCCCATGAGTTTTAGAACGCTTTATTCGGATGTTTTGGAACTGTGGATTGCTGTGCGTGTTGTTTTCTCTGCTTTGTTCATGGGGTTAATTGGCGATTTGGGTTTCTACTAGAGAGGCAAAGACCGATCTGTCTGAATTGCTGTGCATGTTCTTCTCTTTGCCTTGTTCAGTTCATCAGAAGTTCAGAAAGTGCCGGTATCTGCAGTTCATGAGATTTTACCTGTTTTTTTTCCGAGAAAACTTTCGATCAATTCATCAATTATCAACATAGTACAAAGAACACTAGAAGTAAAATTTACATTCAGGTCCATAGACCACGGAGCGACGACTACAATCACTGTAGCGAGCTGAAGGCACGCCGTCGTTATCGCCCCTCCCTTGCCAAAGCCAGGTAAACATTGTTGTACTTCCTCCTTTCCGGTTTATAAGACTCAATTCAAAAATCTCACCAATCAAGATAGATGGTGAGTGGTGGAATACTTTCTGTAGTTTGCAAAAGCACCCAATTAATGCTCTTGTTTTCCTCAAAAAGTATGTTTACCAATGCATTAATTGTAATGCATGCATACATAAATTACATGCATTGGTCAATTTTCTCTTAATACTTGCATGCAATGATTTAATGCACCTTGGAATCTGAACATGTGATGGAAAACAACCAAATTGAGCCTTATAAAATAGAAAAACTAAAATTTTGATATAAGCCCTATAAACCGGAAAGGATGGAATAGCAGACAGTCGGATTTTTTAGGGCAGATGCATCGTGGTCCGGCTTATGCAGTACGCAGACAAAACAGAATCAAACATCATTTTTTTGGCATGGCAATCGAACTTTTAAGATGGCAAATTATGTTGTGGCTAGGATGGCAATTTCCTTTAGCAAGTATGACTAATCCTCGCCATGTTCAGTTTTTTTTTGCTAGAAGTTGTCATGCTTACGACAACATAATTTGTCATAAAAAACGTTTGATTTGCCATGCTTATAAATCTGACGTGAGATTTTCAGCATTTCCCAGAAAGAAAGGCGACGATAGCCGGCTCCGGCGATGGCCATTGTCAGATGAAAGCCTCCACTGGCGCGAAGTGCCCCCTTTGCGCACGGTCCACGCGCGCGTCTTACCAGCGGGAAAGCGATAAGCAGTGTCCGCATCCGCCGCGTACCGATGCAGACTGCCGCTTCCGCTTCCGCTTCCACTTCCACGGGCTGAACTGAAGAAGGCAGCACGCCATCCGGAGTTCCCTTCTCGCGCGGCTCTCTTGTCCCAAATCCGCGGTGACCACGTTCGCCTTTCGGCCGAAAGTTCGCACTGATGGCACCATCAATCCCGTTCAAAAAAAAAAATGGCACCATCAATCCAAATGCCAGGAAATGTAGTAGCCCGGCACATGATTTCCTCGCGACCACATGCAACCAAATCCGTTTTGGCTCCTGGTAATAAGGTTGGTGTGCAACGCTAGGACACGGCCAGAACAGGCATCACTAACTACAATATAAAATGCCAGGCCACAACACAGATATGACAGAAGTTAGACAATACCGGCACGAAACAAAAGCTAACAACAACAAAACTTTTCAGTCACATACAGCCCAAGTAACACACCACCACCAACAACAAAATCTTCCAGTCCCAAACAAGTTGGGGAAAAATAGTTTAACAATAAAAACGGGCATATCACCATAGCAGATTCCAAGGACAACCAGATGAATTATCTAGTTGCCTTAGAATTTTTTTCTTGACATTTAATTCCCTCCAACATCATATATCAGCAGTTGAAGAAGTCGGAAAGTTTGATATAGTCAATTACGTGGTCCAAAGCACGAGATGCCCTTTACAACAGTAGACCAACATATATAATTTTTGACTAATTTTACAGCCTTATGTCTCTTGCTCATGTGAAGGCCAGGTTCTCAACAGAACAATCCAAAAGGGCTCCATAGGGGGGACAGAGTATATTCAAGCCTGTATACGTTCCGCCGGTACAACGGGGAAAATTTCAACATTTCAGATGTTACTACATTGCTCACCCCAGGGGCTAATCTATGGCAATTATGAGGAACCCCACCGAGATGTACATGAGGAATACGGGATATATGGCCAGAGCCTTTCTCCTTGGGTTCACAGCAGCGCTCATGAATGGGTAGGCAGCCCAGGAGCTCCACGCCAGTGTGACTGTCACCACGATGATCTTTAGTATGACATTGTCCTTCAGCAAGCAAATTAGGGCTCCAACATCCAGAGGAAACAAACAATAGCCAAGGAGACTGAGACTTTGGAAGAAGATGATGTGCCCACCCTGCAGGGAGACAGCAACAACTCGTTACAAAATTCCACAGCAGGTATAGTTTGGATCAAACAAGTGTTCTTTGTGTGTGAGAGGCATTGCTTACCAGAAGCAGAACATTTAGTGTTAAGATTATAGCCCCAGCTGCCAGCACAGCAAACGCGACAGCAAATACTTCAGACTACAAACACAAACGTCATAGAAATCAGCATTTTGCACGGAAGGAAACAAAGAAGAACTTGTAAACTACAAAGAGAGAGGACAGCTATAAGCAACACATACAAGTATATTGGCCACTGGAAGAAAATAACATAACAATGCTAATATGCCAACATAGAGAAATCAAAATCAGAAAAGGTTCAAAAGTGAATATTCCATATATCTGTAGCCATAATGTTCAATGTAACAGAGAAATATACGAGGAAATAACTGAAACGCCATGCTTTCTTCATATCATGTAATCACCATACCCACAACATTAGATGACATGCCTTGCATATTTACATTTGAACATGGTAAAAACAGCAGAGAAATATAATTGTGTTTTGGCATACTTTCTCCTCAGTCAGGAAAACCACCTAACCTGCTACTCCCAAATGCAATTACATTTCTTTCAAGCAAAAGCAGCATAGCACTCTTCTGCAAGAGAAAATATTGACAAAACATTTGGTTTCTTCTAGGTGTCAATGCGACAAAAATTTACTGCAAGTTCAAAAGTACATTATGTACTTGGCTATACAGAATTAGAGGGGTCTTTCAGATTATTAGCAATTGAGATCATATTTTGCACAAGGGCAGTTTTAGTAATTTGTTTTGTCACTAAACAGCACTCCATAATACAGACACTCTCCAGGTTCCAGAAGCAATCCAGTAAGGCTACGCCACATTGTTGCACAGTAAGAACCAATCTTAGAAGTGACCCTACACATTCGGATTCGCATTGACATTCACAGGTTCTAAGAGAACGTGATTTTTTTAGGCGCAGAATCCAGTACAGCTATACCATATTCTGTAATAAAATAACTAGTATTGCCACCTAGTTTGTCGAAATATCACCTACAAACCTTGCAGCTCAGGACAAGTCCATAACTAGTCCACTAGATAATTTTAGAACATAAAAAATGGACCAAAGGTTGTGAGATTAAATATGAAATTATGTTGGCTCATCATTCACCACTAGTACACATGGACATCAAGTTTCAGCATTGTGATGCCCCCAAACCAATTTAGAACCAAGAACATAGTGCATTCCCTAATATCGAGCACAAGAGATACCTGAATAGCTAATACTCCCTCCGTCTCAAAATAAGTAAAGTTAGTACAACGTTTAGTCACCTATTTTGGGACGGACGGAGCATAAAGTTGAGTCACCTATTTTGGGACGGAGGGAGTATAAGATAGAAACCTCAACACTTATAGCAGAGTTCACCTTTGATGATGATTGTAATTATCGAAGTGTGAAAATGAGCTAAAATGGGCACATGAAAACCCACAGCAGAATAAGCACATGTTTCATACCTCGTCTAGATTTAGTCATAGAAATAACAGAATGGAATTAATTGGATACAGCACTATGATTGATGGTTCTAATCCCATCCCCGCAGACCTAGTATACAGTCGTACAACACCAGATTCAGTTATCCCCTAGGCAACATCGAGCTTGCAAGGGAATAATAACTGTGACGCTTGCCTCCAAGTACTAACCATGAATGGCAACATACAATTCAATAATGTATAATCTGATCTACCTATAGTGAATTAGAGATATCACGAAGTCGAAGACTAACTAAGCAAGAGCTAAATCTCACAAATCGATGCAAAAGCTACCACGAGATCTGGCTGTGGAAGGGGTAGCAGGTACCTTCTTAACAGAGGCGGACCAGGACAGCGTGAGGCCGAGGAAGACGATGAAGAAGAAGGGGCCCCAGAGGTCCCAGTCCCTGAGCGCCTTGCCGGGGTCCTCGCGGTTGGGGTTGGGGAAGACGACGAGCTTGAGGTTGCTGACGATGCGTGCGAGGTCGCGCTTGACGGTGTCCCAGACGGGCTCGGTGAGCGTGTTGGGCGGGGGCCCGAAGCCTTCCGAGCCGATGGCAACGGAGACGGACGCGGGCGGGGCGGGGGTCGGCCCCTGGGGCACGAAGATGGGGACGGAGGAGGCGGGGAGGGGCGGCTTGGAGGACGGCGGGGGAGGCGAGGTGGAGATGGGGA
>NC_041384.1:628363924-628455241 GCF_002162155.2 Triticum dicoccoides | reverse complement strand
TCTCGATCTCGTCCATGTCGGACTGCGCCGACGACGGGTGGAGCGGGATCGTGTCCCCGTAGTTGTGCGACATGGCGGCGTCGGCGGCGGCGGCGGCGAGGGAGGCGGGCGGTGTCGGCGGGGCGGATCTGAGGGGGAGGGGGAGAGAGATCTCGCGCCCTCGCGGGAGTGGGGGTTGGGGAGGTGAGGACTTGCGGGTGCGTGCCGGCCTGCTTTGCTTGCTGCGGAGGGAGTAGAGGGAGGGAGACGCGGGATGGCACGTGACTATCGTGCTGCCTTCGGATGCAAGGCCGGCGACGACCGGCTGCAGGCTTGACGCGTCGCCGGTTCGGGGAATGGACGGTCTAGATCGAGTGGAGGATAAGCAGAAGACAAGGCAGAGCTGAACTGCATTTGGCACGGTCGAGCAACCTTTGATATTTTTTTCACGAATCGCAAAGCTTTGTGTGTCTTCCAGTTGTTCGAAGGAAAGTGAAAAATACAGTGGGTGATGCATCATGAGACATATACGCTTGATGAACAGAGCAGGAAGACCAGAGTTGCTCAGCTCCAACTTACAAAAAACTACGTCTACGGGAGGAGGCTGGTCATTCCTTTGGTGTCGGCCTTGGCTCATAGGTGTGCCTCGTCCTGGATATCATGCACGAGATGCGAGACGAAGGGTTGCTGCCCGTCGAAGATGTTGCGATATCTCTGAATGGACCAGGCCGTGAGCATGATGACGGATGATCGATCTTGGCGGTGCATGATGGGGGCATGCGAGCAGGAAGACACCCACCACTCAAAGAAGCACATCACCGGGCAAGGCAGTGTCGGCGTGGATCGGCACCAGGAAAGCACTTCGTGCCATACCCGATGCGAGAAAGAACAACTCATGAGGAGTCGCTCCATGTCCTTAGGGACTTGGTTGCAGAGAACACACCGCTCCTCATAGGGAAGCCCATGACGAGCAAGACGGTCCGTCATCCAACAACGGTTTTGGAGGGCTAGCCAGTTGAACACTTCGATGTGGAGTGGAGCCCAGGTCTTCAAAAGAGAGTTGCCAGTGGGGGTCTGAGATCGAGCCTTGAAAGAGGGTAAGGTAGCATGACTTGGCAGTGTAAATTCTGGGTTTCGTACAACTCCATGTAAGCACGTACGGCCCGTCGTTCAGTGGTATGTGGCAAAGACATCACTAGATCTCAGTGTATTGCACCAAGGCGGTGGGCCCGAGTGTACCATGGATATCCTGCACCAAAGCACGATCTGACAGTCCCTAGCACACAGTGTGGTCTCAGCGCATCCACTTGCAAACATGGGTGTAGATCAGCGGAGAGAGCTCCGCAACGGACCTCCCATCACCCAAGGTTCATTTAAAAAGGGGTAGGTGTTGTCGTCCCGCAACCACGAAGTCGAGACCCTGAAGATTTGGAGTTCGAGTCTAACGACCCACCTTCCTCGCTGGCCTCATCATCCAAGATTGGTATTGTTGGGGATATTACTGCTGGGCGTAAACTGGCCAGGAGTAGCCGGATTAACTTTATGAAGGTTAGAAGCCCATGAAGACGTAAGAATGATGGCGCTTTATGAAGGCCCAAGGCCCAAAGGCGAGTTAAGGCTTGTAGATGTAAATCGACCTTATTATGTAACTTGCATTGTAAGATAGGAAGCATAGAGACTGAACCGGACACGTTTATGATCCGGTTTCAGGACTCTATAAACCGACGGGCGTCAACCTATGTATATAAAGGGACGACCCGGCAGTGGTCTAGGGACGAGAGACAACAACTCGACAGCCAGTCAAAGCGGATTCGCTCCCTGGTCATCGAAACCCTAGCAATACCAATCACAACTAGACGTAGGCTTTACCTTCATCGAAGGGGCCGAACTAGTATAAAACTCCCCGTGTCCCCTTGTCCGGTTTAACCCCTTTAAGCTAACCCGTTGCGATGGCTCCACGATTAAGTCCTTTCATAAGGACATCTGTCGTGACAAACCCACGACAGTTGGCGCCCACCGTGGGGCGTGCGCATGATGGTTTCGAGTTCTTAAAGGATAGCTTTGATGGACTCAAGCTACGCTGTGGGCCGGATGACGATGAGTCGTCGCGGCAAGCTCTACATCAACAACGCGGGATGGGGCCCCGAGGCCGATTCAATCGAATACGGGTACCGGGTCCCCTTTGGTGGGATTCACGTCTTCATCGGCAAGATTGGCGAACCGGGCCCTGAGCCGGACAGCTGCACCGACAACATCGAGACGGCTCAGCGTGCAAGCCCTTCCCCGGTTTAGCCCATGGCAAAGCATGTTTTCGTAGGTGTCATTCATGGAGCAGAATATGAGGACGGACCGACATCCGATGGAGAAACCGTAGTACGCTCTGATGACGAATCTTCTGGAGAAACCGAATCGCTCTATCAGTTGCAGGATGGCCGGATTAGTGGAGGCTCCGAGGGTAACAGTATTCCGGACTCCCCTGATCTGCCAAACCGGGCCGCTATCTTCATGGCCAGTACACAGTCAGCGCCCCACTCATCAACCGCCGCAGCATTGCTCTCCGGTTCAGCAACAGCCACGCCGGCGGGGGCAGGGAGCTCTGCGCCACCCCCGGCTCAAGTTCTGTCTGACTTGTTCGACGCTTTGGCAACATTGATGGCCGCAGAGGTGGACGCAGCAGCCCGAGATCAGCACAACGTGGAGATCGCAAAGGTGAAAGATCAGATAACTCAGGCTAAAGCGGACCTAGCGGCAGAGAATGCTAGGATGGCTACAGAACGGGCCGAGTTGGAAGCTCAAGCCTATCGTCTTAGGCTGGATCAGAATGCTTCAGAGGAAGTCATGAGAAGAAGATATCGATCGCATCTCCCGCCGAGCTATGAGCCAAGAAATCTCTTCAATACGCCCGGAGCAGGAACTAGTAACCAGCTAATATTAAACCGGACGGAGGCACCAGGGACAGGAGCGCCGGTTCAGCCATGCACGATGGACCCGCCTTGTCAGAACAACATCGTGCCATAGTATGTTCCAACACCTCCCGGGCATTACTCCAACCCGTTGGACAATATTATGGCCGCTGCTTCATGATTGGCAGCCCTCCCAACCAACGGCGAGTCACCAGTAGTGGTTGAGGCACGACGGGCCAGAGATCTCGTTCAAACAGCTCTAAACCAGCAGCATGCTTATTCGCACATTCGTGAGAGGATTCATTCCACCCCCCGTCCAAGCCAGAGCTACAGCAGGCACGTTGAGGATGAACCGGCCGTGTCAAGCAGTGCACGTCGCCGTAACTCGCCGCGAGGGCACAACCCGGCCGGGGAGGTGCTAATGCGTAGGATGTGGTGGATCATGGTCGCGCACGTCGAGAGGCCGAGTTAGCAGCTCTACACGGAGCCCGTCAAACCACGCCGGTTCACCCTACCGCTTCAGTAGAGCCAGGTGTGGTATTCAGTTCCTTAGGGGTGCCGTGTCTCACCCCCGCTTTGCGTAATGTGCGACTGCCCAAGGATTTCAAAGGACCTCGTAAGGTACCCAATTACACCGCCGATCTGCAACCAGAGGCATGGGTTGAAAGTTACGAGATGGCAATGGAGATGTTAGATGTCGATGAAGCGGTATGTGCTAAATACTTCACCATGATGTTGGAAGGAACATCTCGTACTTGGCTGAAGAGCTTACCAACTAACTCTGTCGGATCATGGGCCGGATTGAAGTACCGGTGAAAGTGCGTTATATCGACTAGAGGGGGGTGAATAGGCGATTTTTATGAAAGTCTTCAAAATGTGGAAGTTATGAAGACAAACGATAGAAATAAACCTATTACCATGCAGCGGAAGGTAGACTACACTAGACAAGCCATAGTCAAGTATTCAATGAAGTGAAAGCACAATGACTTAATAGCAGCAATGTAGTAAGGATCAGGTAGGAAGATATTATGAAGCCATACAGAACATGCAGTCACTCAGTGAAGACAAAAGATAGTGCAAACATACAATGACTTCACAAGGAGCAACAGTAAGTAAAGGGAAGGGAAGATGAAACCAGTGACTCGTTGAAGACAATGATTTGTTGGACCAGTTCCAGTTGCTGTGACAACTGTACGTCTGGTTGGGGCAGCTAGGTATTCAAACCTTAGGACACACAGTCCCGGACACCCAGTCCCGGACACCCAGTCCTGAACACGCAGCTTAGGACACCCAGTCCTCACCGTATTCCCCTTGAGCTAAGGTCACACACACCTCGCCCAATCACTCTGGTAAGTCTTCAAGGTAGACTCCCAAACCTTCACAGACTTCGTTCACCGGCAATCCACAATGTCTCTTGGATGCTCAGAACGCGACGCCTAACCGGCTGGAGGATGCACAGTCCTCAAGTGTAATAAGTCTCCAGATCACACAGACAAGAAGACTTAAGTGATGCCCAATTCTCTCTGGCTCTGAGTGGTTAGGGCTTTATCCTCGCAAGGAATTCTCTCTCAAAGGCTTCGAGGTCGGTTGCTCTCAAACGACAAAAGCTGTACTCTCAATCTGAGCAGCCAACCGTTTATAGTTGTGGGGGTGGGCTATTTATAGCCACTTGACAACCCACCTGATTTGTCCGAAATAACCCTGGGTCACTAAGGAACTGACACGTGTCTCAACGGTCAGATTTCAAACTCTCATGGCAACTTTACTTGGGCTACAAGCAAAGCTGACTTGTCCGGCTCTGGACAAGATTCGCTCTCATTGTCTTCACTCGAAGACATAGGTTTTTGGTTTAGGTATCACTTCAGTCATTCTGACTGGTTCTCCTGGACCCCACTTAACAGTACGGTGGTTCCTATGACTCAACACAAAAGAAAAAGAACTACGAAAGATCTAAGTCTTCGAGCTCCATAGGCTTCATAACGTGTCTTCTTTTGTCATAGTCTTCAATGTGAATATCTTCATATACCACCTTTGACTTCAATGTCTTCATACATTTTTAGGGGTCATCTCTGGTAGGAAAACCGAATCAATGAGGGACTTCTACCTGTGTTATCCTGCAATTCTCACAAACACATTAGTCCCTCAACTAGGTTTGTCGTCAATACTCCAAAACCAACTAGGGGTGGCACTAGATGCACTTACAATCTCCCCCTTTTTGGTGATTGATGACAAACTAGTTGAAGTTTTCAACGGGGAATATAATCTGTGAAATTGTAAAGGATAAGGAATTGTCTTCATAAGTTGCAAGGGCTCCCCCTGAAGATGTGCATATAGGTAATTTGCTTTTGGAATGCAAATGCACATGGCAGGTTGTACTTGTGGAGATCCACTTCAACTTATGATGACAATCCACTATGCATGTGAAAGTATATGAAGATAATGACATGCATAATGGAAAATGGACGTTTGTAGAATGATCTAAGTGCGGAATTTATCATCGCACATGCGGAATTTATCATCACAAAACAAAGTGGCAGATAAGTAGCAGACGACCATCGAGTTTAAGTGTTACAACTCAAAGAACCAAATGTAGCAAAATGAGAGTTGTAAGCACGAAGCAAAATATAAAGCACCCGCCCATATGGACCTGCTTGAAGACTATCAACCTCATATGCTTCTCCCCCTTTTGTCAGTAAGGACCAAAAAGGTTTGAAGACATAGAGCATCTACTCGTTCCCATGCGGATTAGGTGAAGTAGCAGGGTCGTTGGTGGTGTTTGGCGGTGCTGAAGAGCTTGGAGCAGAGTTGACGCGTGCTGAAGGAGGTGGTGGTGAAGTAGCATCATCTTCATCCTCGATAACTCTGGCAGTCACTGTTGCAGCAGATGAAGAGAACTCAGAGTCTTCAAGGGGTGGAGTTCCTAGCAGCACAGCTCTTCGAGGAGGTGTGGAGTCAAACTTGAATCGCTCAGTGAAGCCATCCTCTTGGAGATCATCTTCAGAACACATCATCGTTAGCCCTTTCCATGTACGGTGACAGGTTTCATGGGCAACGAAAGCATTCTTGGTGGCAAGATTGCGAATGCGATTAACTTCCACCAAGAGGCTTTTCATCTGACGCTTCAGCCAGTCATGATGCCTATCCTGTTTCTGATGAAGAGCCACAAGAAGCTCTCGGTTGTTGAGAACACGAGTGCGCTTCTTGGGTCTTGGAGCAGTTGTACTATCAGTGGCTTCAGTAGATGCAGGGTGTGGTCCACGTGTAGTGCCAGCCAAAGGATACACCCGAGTGACTGCTTCAACTCCTTCAATGTTCTGGGAGAACTCTGATGCTCTGCATTCTGAAGACTTAGAGGTTCCTTTGCAGGCTCAGGATAGGTGGCTTCAGTAGAGATATCCACATCAGGCAAAAAAATCCTATGATTGCGAGCAGATGGCTGATATGAGATATCGGAGTGAAGTTTAATTAGCCGCATTACCCATGGGGCATAGAACTTCAAGCCAAACAGATCAGAGCCCGATGCAGCAAGTTGGCGGATGAATAAGTCTTGTGCATTAAAGCATTTTCCATGAAGAATATAGAAGATCAAAGTCTTCATTGCACCCTCAAGCTTGGCATTTGGAGAGTGCCCTTTGATGGGCAAAAGAGTTCACCTGATGATGTGATAGATGGTTCGTGGCAGATACTCAAGGTCTTCAACAAAGAACTCTGTTGGATAAGCAGCATCTTGGGGCAATGGCTTCATCATGCTGAGAATCTGACTCATATCAGGTTCCGGCCTCTTAAAGATGCTCTCAATAGCTTCACTATGCAGCTGACAGCCATGCTCGTAGAGATCGCCAGGAGTGGGCAAACTAGTGAGCTCAATGATGTCAAATGCATTGGCTTCGTGATGAACATTTCCGGTCATCCACTCCAGGACCCAAGTCTTCGGATCTCTGCTGTACCCGCGGATGTGAAGTGTGGCATAGAATTGGAGCAGCAACTCTTCATTCCAATGCTCTTGGTCAGTAACGAACGGCAGCAGTCCAACTTCCTTGAAGCAATCCAAAGCTTCTTCCAGACAAGGCAGACCAACTATGGCTTCAATGTCAAGGCGCTTGTGTGGGAAGATGCGACCTTGGCTGTAAAGAATGTATGAGTAATAGCTTCGCTAAGGATAGCTCCAGAACCGATCAGATGATATCCTTTCCCTTGAGTAGGGGTTCCTGGAGCTATCGAAGAATGTGTTGTCTGCCCTGAAGCCATTGATATTGAAGGAGCCAGGTGCTGATGCAGGACCTGGGAACCTTGGCAATCTTGGGATTGGCTTCTGTACCTGAGGCCTGTGCTCAACATGATAGTCGAACTGTGGACCGACAGCAGACTCAGGAACAGAAGTGACGGGATCAGTGGCTTCGCTGTCTTCTTTTTCCGTTGGGAAGGGCTCCACATTAGCTTCATTGGTGGTTGTGGCAGCCGCAAGATTTTCAAGCACGTTCTCCTTGAGAACTGCTTCTTGGTGGGACAGTGGAGTGGCAACTTGTGGGACTTCATCTTCTGCGGCTGATGCAGCTGGATTGTCTTCAGCAGAGACTTGAGGCCTTGGACCTTTGCGAAGCCTGCGCAACGCGGGCGACGCCTGTGGAGTTGGAGTGGGTTGGACCTCATAGTCTTCTTCCTCTTGTGGGCGATCTGCCCATGAAGCATCATGTGCAACTGGCGTCAGTGGACGACCAATGCTGATGAGTTCGCTGTTCTGAGGAAGGACTGCACCATCTTCTACATTGTAATGTTGACCAATGTCTTCAGCAGCGATGGGATCAGCTGCTGGAAAGTCTTCAGCTTCATGAGCCTCTGTGGAAGCAGGCTCATGGATAGTCAGTTGGCGTTCATGGTGTTCAGCTTCAGGATAGACCATAGAAATGGGTTCAACTATCAAGGGCTCTGTGGGAGCTGCCCGATCTTTCTTGGTCTTCCTCTTCTTCTTGGAGGGGGCAGTTGGAGAGGCTTCAGAATGTTTCCTCTTTCTGACTTCAGCCTCAGCAGTCCTTGTCTTCTTGAGCTCTGAAGCTGTTGACCGGCTTTTGGCTTCGAGCCAGTCATTTTAGTTGTGAAGACAATAGGAACCGCTTCCTGCCTTGGTGCGTCAGGTTCAGCCGTAGTAGGCTTCTTCTTCTTCTTTGCGGCCATCCTGGGGTCGATGCCAAGACGCCCAAGGGCCTTGCACTTCTCAGCCTCATTGTAGGCTTGCACACATCTATCAGCCAGAGTCTTCATGCGCTCATGTGAACCCTGAGCTTCTGCATGTTTCTTTACAAAGGCTTCCTTGAGCTCGTGCATCATACTCTTGAAGTTCTTCACTTCCTGCATGCTGAGCTTGGCCATATGCTTCTTGAACTAAGCCTTTTCATAGTCAATCTTTTGCTTCAGTTCAACAGTGCGCTGGGCAATAGCGAGTTCTGAAGCAATGGCGCCTTGGAAGGCGACACTGAGGCCAATTGGTAGCTGCAGATCTTCAAAGCTGATGTTTGGCGTGTCAAACCACTCGTCAATGAAGTTGTGGATGATGGTCACATCAAAGAGAGGTAGATCATTGAAGATTTCTGCTTCTTCTTTGCTCTTGATGAGTTGCTCAAGAGCGTCATCTGCTAGATCTTCATCACTTGACAGATCAATGTCGTCATTGCGCAAATGGCAGCAGCAGTTAGCTCTTGTCCGGTGTGAGGCAGAGGCATCTTGACTTTCTGGGGCTTGGAGACGCGAGATAAGTCTTCGGACTGCACACTGTCTTCAGGAGGTGCAGTTGCCAGTGGCTTCGCCCTTGAGATTTTTGGTGAGGGGGCAGGCTTTGAAGCTTTAGGCTTCTTCATCTTCTTTGTCTTCGGTGCTGCAGGAGCTTCTTCTGATTCAGCGTCAGCTGCAGGCTCATTCACTGCAGTCCCTTGAACTAAGATGCGGGTGATGAGGCCTTCAAGGTTGGAGAAAGGACCGATGACATTGGGTTCTGCATCTCGTGTGCCATCTGCCCTTGGTGCTGAGGGACCAGGGTTGAAGTCTAACCCCAAAGTCTTCTTGTTCTGCTTCGCTGAGTTCTGGGCAAACTGGAAGTTGCGCTTGAACAGATTGTCGTCACGACACCATAGTAGTGACGATGGGTGTGCATCAGCTGGCTGTGGCCCACGGACCATGCAGGGATAGAAGCCTTGAGCAATGGCTTCATCTCTGGACCTGGGTAGAAGATTCTTGTATTGGATGTCTCCCCACGGTCTCTTGATGGCATTTTTCTCAGCATATTCTTGGGTTAGAAATCGGTATTTGAACCATTGTTCTGCCCAATATCTTCGAATCCATTGGATTCGGGTCTTGCGCTGATTGTAATCCTCTTCAGGATCTGTCTTGTACAGTTCTGAGAGTTCATCTGGCAGATCTCTGGATGTTTCTCCATGATGCTTTCTGCCACCCTTCCTTGCTGCTTTCTCTGAAGCCATAAATTTTAACTTGAAAGGCTTCAACACGTTCAAAGGCTTCAAAGGTTTTCGCTTGCTGGACCAACAGGAACTGGCTTTGGGAGAATTAATGTGATGCTATAAGAATTCTGCAAATGAATGCAGACTATGATAACCAAATGATTCTCCCACGGACATGTACCTGTGACAGCATTAAGGTGCGAGGGAAGGGGAAGAGGTCATATGCATTCTCAGAAGATTTTGAAGATAAATCAGTTTAGAAGACATTGACCTCATTTTGCGAAGACATTCACTCATAGATAAGGAGTTGGTTCCAGATTTGTACGAATCCACAAATCAGTACAAGTGAGGAATCTAACTACTTTGTGAAGCATAAGTGAATATACTAGGCATGTTATGAGATGCAGTATGAGAGAGATCTAACTTGTGTGAATAGAAACTGCTTGTGGTAGAAAGTGACAAATCCATAGGATCAGCGGTGCTGTAAAAAGGAAGTTTTATTTACCACACTAACAACTGCTAGACAAAGTGGAAGATGAGGCCGAGCAGTTCGATCTTCCGTGCCCTAACTTGGCGACAGAGGACACTTACAGCGACGGCGGAGAGGACGATGTCCGCGGTCGGTGTGAAGACGGCGTTGGAGAGGTTGCGGCAGCGAAGCGCTTCGTCGCCAGCGTCGTCGAGGGCTAGCGGTGGCGCTAGGGTTCGTGCGAGAGTGGAAGAAGAGATAATGACCGCTGTAAAGTGTGTATTTATAGGTACATGGGCGGCACTGCACTATTACACAGGTGCCCCTGGCGATTCGCATCTGAGGAACACGTGGCCATTATGCGGAATTTTGGGGTTTGTTCCACGTCCCACGCACACCTTGATTGTCGGGTGGTCGTTCCTACTTCATGTGGAGGAATGAGCATTGAAAACGGACTTAATGGTTGTCTCTGTATCTTCTGCTGACAAGGACGCAGAGAAGACATTCGACAGTTTCAATAGAATGCATATGATTTGGAGAGATAGAATTTGAGATAGAAAGCATAGAGAGGTTAGGGTCCAATCACATTCACTTAGTTCAAAAGATTCAACAATGAAGACATAGCTATAAGTGAATGTTGTAGAGGACATAACACTAATATATATATATATATATATATATATATATATATATATATATATATATATATAATCAACATAGTGAAGATAATCATGAAGATATGTTGAGATCGAAGCCAAACCAAATGTGAAGACATTGCAAGGTAACGCCATGAGTGAAACACTTCAAAATAGAACATTTGGTGGTGGCGTTACCCACCGTATAGGAAGTATTAGACCCAGACACGACGCACAATTATCGTGGCGCTCCGAAGTCAAATTCCACATTAATGTATTCACACTTAGAATATATGTCTTCATTGATTGAAGATATAATTTACTTCGTGTGTTGCACATCTAAGTCATCAATATGCATAAGGGTTAGGATGTGTGCCTGATCACAGGACATTTGAGGATTCCAGGATATTTAGCTCACATCGTAACTTGCAAAATCTCTTCTCATCCAAGGGCTTGGTGAAGATATCTGCCAATTGCTCTTCAGTGTTGACATGTATGATATCAATATCTTCCTTCACAACATGATCTCTGAGAAAGTGATGACGAATTTCAATGTGCTTTGTCTTCGAGTGCTGAACTGGGTTGTTGGCGATCTTGATGGCGCTTTCGTTGTCGCAGCAAAGTGGCACTTGCTTCAGATGAATGCCATAGTCCTTGAGTGTTTGATTCATCCACAGAAGCTGAGCGCAGCAAGATCCAGCAGCAATGTATTCAGATTCAGCAGTGGAGAGAGATACACAGTTCTGCTTCTTTGAAGACCAACATACAAGTGATCGTCCTAGAAAGTGACATGTGCCTGATGTAGACTTTCGATCAACTTTGTCACCATCATAATCAACATCCGAGAATCCAACCAGATCAAACTCTGAGCCCTTTGGATACCATAATCCTAGAGTTGGGGTGTGAGCCATATATCGAAGAATTCGCTTCACAGCTAAGTGATGTGACTCCTTTGGTGCCGCTTGAAATCGAGCACACATGCAAACACTAAGCATAATATCTGGCCTAGATGCACATAGATAAAGTAAAGAACCAATCATGGAGTGGTATACCTTTTGATCAAACTCTTTACAATTGTCGTCGGGACCCAGATGATGTTTGGCTGGCATTGGTGTTGTGAAGCCTTTGCAGTCTTGCATACCGAACTTCTTCAGGCAATCTTTGAGATATTTCTCTTGAGATATGAAGATGCCGTTGCGTTGTTGTCGTATTTGAAGACCGAGGAAGAACTTCAGCTCTCCCATCATGGACATCTGATATTGCTCTTGCATCATATATCCAAACTCTTCACTGTACTTCTGATTGGTGCAGCCGAAGATAATGTCATCCATATATATTTGGCACACAAACAGTTCACCATCATATGTCTTCGTGAAGAGAGTGGGGTCTAGGGAACCAGGTATGAAGCCTTTGCTCTTCAGGAAGTATTTGAGTGTGTCATACCAGGCCCGAGGGGCTTGTTTGAGGCCATACAGTGCCTTGTTGAGCTTGTATACCATGTCAGGATGTTTTGGATCTTCAAAGCCAGGCGGTTGTGCAACATACACTTCTTCTTCAACCTTGCCATTGAGAAAAGCACTCTTCACATCCATATGATATAGAAGTATGTTGTGATGATTTGCATAGGCTAGTAGTATGCGTATGGCTTCAAGTCTAGCCACAGGAGCAAATGTTTCATCGAAGTCAATGCCTTCCACTTGAGTATATCCCTGAGCAACAAGACGAGCTTTGTTTTTGACAACTTGACCATGCTCATCTTGCTTGTTGCGGTATATCCATTTGGTGCCTATCATATTGTGCTTCCGAGCATCAGGACGCTTAACTAGTTCCCATACATTATTCAGCTCAAACTGTTGAAGCTCTTCTTGCATAGCTTGAATCCATTCAGGTTCCATGAAGGCTTCTTTAACTTTCTTGGGTTCTGTTATTGAGACGAATGCGAAGTGCCCACAGAAATTTGCTAGCTGAGTTGCCCTTGAACGAGTGAGTGGACCGGGTGCATTGATGCTATCAATTATTCTTTCAATCTGCACTTCATTGGCAACGCGAGGATGTACATGGCGAAGACTTTGCTCTTGCTGATCATTGTCGTTGTTAGAAGGAATGTCTTCAGGCTGAGCATTGTCTTCATGTTGATTAGGTGCTGAGATGATAAGTTCTTCTTCAGGATGAGGTTCAGAAGGTATAATTTCTCCAGTTCCCATTAGCTTGATTGATTCACTGGATGGAACTTCATCTAGCACATTTGGCAGTTTCTCTCTTTGTGAACCATTGGTCTCATCGAACCGCACATCCACTGTTTCAACCACTTTGTAATGAAAAATATTGAAGACTCTGTAGGAGTACGAATCCTTTCCATATCCAAGCATAAAACCCTCATGTGCTTTTGGTGCAAACTTTGAGGTGTGATGTGGGTCCTTGATCCAGCACCTTGCGCCAAATACTCTGAAGTAACTGACATTTGGCTTCTTGCCAGTAAGGAGCTCATAAGATGTCTTGTTCAGAAGCTTGTGAAGATAAACACGATTGATTGTATGGCATGCAGTATCAATGGCTTCAGGCCAGAATTTTCTTGGGGTCTTGTATTCATCTAGCATCGTTCTGGCCATCTCAATGAGTGTTCTGTTCTTGCGTTCGACGACGCCATTCTGCTGTGGCGTGTACGGGGCTGAGAATTCATGTGTGATGCCCAAGGTATCAAGATATGTATCAAGGCCAGTGTTCTTGAATTCAGTGCCATTGTCACTTCTGATGTGTTTTATCTTGGCGCCATAATTGTTCATAGCTCGATTTGCGAAGTGTCTGAAGACATCCTGCACTTCAGTCTTGTAGAGGATTATGTGCACCCAAGTGTATCTAGAGTAATCATCAACAATAACGAAGCCATAGAGGCATGCAGTAATAGTAAGAGTTGAGTAATGAGTGGGACCGAAAAGATCCATGTGAAGCAGTTCGAAGGGTCGAGTAGTGGTCATGATTGTCTTCGAAGGATGTTTGGCCCTCGTCATCTTCCCTGCTTCACAGGCACCGCATAAGTGGTCTTTCTTGAACTTGACGCCCTCGATGCCTATGACATGCTTCTTCTTCGCAAGGGTGTGGAGGTTCCTCATGCCAGTATGCCCAAGCCTGATGTTTGGCCCTCGTCATCTTCCCTGCTTCACAGGCACCGCATAAGTGGTCTTTCTTGAACTTGACGCCCTCGATGCCTATGACATGCTTCTTCTTCGCAAGGGTGTGGAGGTTCCTCATGCCAGCATGCCCAAGCCTCTGATGCCAGAGCCAGCATTCTGAAGCTTTTGCTAGAAGACATACGGCAAGCTGTGGTCCTGCTGAGAAATCTACCACGTACAAATCATCTTTTCGATACCCTTCAAACACTAGAGACTTGTCAGATTCCATTAGTACAAGGCAACGATATTTTCCAAATATTACGATCATGTTCAAATCGCAAAGCATTGAGACAGACATTAAGTTGAAGCCAAGGGATTCAACAAGCATGACTTTGTCCATGTGTTGATCCCTTGAGATTGCAACTCTACCTAGACCCAATACCTTACTTTTACCAGTGTCAGCAAATGTGATGTGGCTCTTGTCGGATGGACGTAAGGTTGAGTCCATAAGAAGACTTCTTTTGCCGGTCATGTGATTTGTACACCCACTATCAATAATCCATTTTGAAGACGCTGGTGTCGTACCCTACAGTGCAGTTAGGGGGATAGGCTTCACCAAGAGCATTGTGAAGCAAAAACATTTGACGAACAAGTGGGTTATGAAAGCTTAGATCTAGGTTAGGACTAATGGGAGAGTAGCAAGCAATTCAGGAACGAAGTACATAGTAAGACCATTCGGGCATTTGATCTTGCGCCCTACAAGATGTTTAAGGTCCCCAGCAATGGCGTCAGACGATTTTGGTTTTCTGCTGGAGACCTTTCCCTGCAAAAGAGAGTTAAGCTTTCTTAGCCACCCACATCTTCAAGGGTGGCTGAGAAGCAATGAGTCTAAGTGCAGCATCTGAGAATTTTGGCTTTGGAGCCCTAGCAAACAGTCTTGCAGGCGGACAATAGTACTCATAAGAATAAGCAGAATAGTTCTTGGTCTTATGAACATGGCGGTTTGATGAACCGCTCTCATATTCATATGCCTGAGTATGGTTTCCCTGCAAAACATTTGCGTTAGTGCGACTCAGGTGAGTCCTCTGTCTGTATGAAGCCTTTGGACCGTATGGAGCCTTTGGTCTGAGGTTTGTCTTCTTCACGTGAGGTGTCATGATGACATTCACAGGAAGATTCTCCAGACACCTTTTCGGAACCCAGATCTTCTTCATAGGCGGTCCATTCCTGCAGTTAGTACCAATGTACCTGGCAAACACTTCACCATTCTAATTCTTAAATAGTATATAGTTTGCATCAAAGGATTCATCAATGATAATGGGGTTAGCACAGGTGAAGCCAGATAGATTGGATGGGTCTGCTGAAGGTTCCTTTGCAGCAATCCACATGGTTTTGGGGTACTGCTCAGGTTTCCAGTAAGAGCCATCATCATTCATTTTCCTTACGAACCCAACACCCTCTTTCCTCGGGTTTCGATTCAGAATCTGCTTTTTGAGGACATCACATAGTGTCTGATGCCCTTTAAGACTTTTGTACATCCCTTTTTCAAGCAATGTCTTCAACCTAGCATTCTAATCAGCAATAGTAGTGGTATCCTCAGCAGAGGGGTTAGTTACCACATCAACAGTTGAAGATATTGCAACAGTAGTAGCAGTAGAACATTCAGCAACAGAAGTAGCATTATCACGCTCAATGCATTTAAGACATGGTGGTTAAAATCTTTCCTGAGCGGGACTGATCTGTTTGGAGTGAAGTGGCTCGTTTTCCTTTTGAAGATCTTCATGAACCGCTCTCAATTTCTCAAGATCTTGCTTCCTTTGAAGATAATCATAGGAAAGCTTTTCATGAGTTGTTGAGAGAGTTTCATGATGACTTTCAAGTTCCTGATACTTAACATGAAGATTTTTTATGTCTTCAATTAAGGATTCAGATCGAGTCATTTCAGCACCTAACAGATCATCGCTTCTGTCTAACAGTTTTGAATATGTTCCATAGCTTTCTGCTGTTCAGTTGCAATTTTAGCAAGTGTTTTGTAGCTGGGTTTTGAATCACAATCAGAGTCATCGTCACTAGATGTTTGATAGTGAGTAGTGCGTGTGTTTACCTTGGCACCGCGTGCCATGAAGCAGTAGGTAGAAGCGGAGTAGTCCTTGTCATTTGCATCAGTGTCGGTGACGAGGTCATTGTCTTCAGTATTGAAGATGGACTTGGCAACATATGCTGTAGCCAGACTTGCGATGCCTGAATCGGACTCCTCCTCAGACTCCACCTCCGCCTCCTCAGAAGCGGACTCCTCCTCTGAATCCATTTCCTTGCCAACAAACGCACGTGCCTTGCCAGATGAGCTCTTCTTGTGTGATGAAGACTTTGAGGAAGACTTGGACGAAGACTTTGAGTATTTCTTCTTCTTCTTGTTGTCAGAGTCATATTCCTTGCTCTTCTTCTTCTTTTTGTTCTCATTGTCCCACTGTGGACACTCAGAGATGAAGTGGCCAGGTTTCTTGCACTTGTGACATGTTTTCTTCTTGTAGTTGTGAGCAGAAGCTTCATCATTCCTTGAGCTTGATCGGGAAGACTTTCTGAAGCCTTTCTTCTTGGTGAATTTTTGGAACTTCTTCACAAGCATAGCAAGTTCCCTTCCAATGTCTTCAGGATCATCAGAACTGCGGTCAGATTCTTCTTCAGATGAGGAAACAACTTTTGCCTTCAAGGCACGAGTTCGCCCATAGTTTGGAGCGTAGATATCTCTTTTCTCAGGAAGCTGAAACTCATGTGTATTGAGCCTCTCAAGTATGTCAAATGGATCGAGTGTCTTGAAATCAGGACGTTCTTGAATCATCAGGGCTAGGATGTCAAATGAATTATCAAGTGATCTCAGTAGTGTCTTGACGACTTGATGTTTGGTGATCTCAGTAGCACCGAGGGCTTGAAGCTCATTTGTGATGTCAGTGAGTCGGTCAAATGTGTGCTGGACATTCTCATTGTCATTTCACTTGAAGCGGTTGAAGAGGTTGCGAAGGACACTGATTCTCTGATCTCTCTGGGTTGAGATGCCTTCATTGACCTTGGAGAGCCAGTCCCAGACCAGCTTAGATGTCTTCAAAGCACTCACACGGCCATACTGTCCTTTGGTCAGATGACCACAGATGATATTTTTGGCAGTAGAGTCCAGTTGAACGAATTTCTTGACATCAGCAGCAGTGACACCTTCTCCAGCCTTGGGAACGCCGTTCTCGACGACATATCATAGGTCGACGTCAATGGCTTCAAGATGCATGCGCATCTTATTCTTCCAGTAGGGATATTCAGTTCCATCGAAGACGGGGCACGCAGCGGAGACTTTAATTATCCCTGCAGTCGACATAGCTAAAGCTCCAGGTGGTTAAACCGAATCACACAGAACAAGGGAGCACCTTGCTCTGATACCAATTGAAAGTGCGTTATATCGACTAGAGGGGGGGTGAATAGGTGATTTTTATGAAAGTCTTCAAAACGTGGAAGTTATGAAGACAAACGATAGAAATAAACCTATTACCATGCAACGGAAGGTAGACTACACTAGACAAGCCATAGTCAAGTATTCAATGAAGTGAAAGCACAATGACTTAATAGCAGCAATGTAGTAAGGATCAGGTAGGAAGATATTATGAAGCCATACAGAACATGCAGTCACTCAGTGAAGACAAAAGATAGTGCAAACATACAATGACTTCACAAGGAGCAACAGTAAGTAAAGGGAAGGGAAGATGAAACCAGTGACTCAGTGAAGACAATGATTTGTTGGACCAGTTCCAGTTACTGTGACAACTGTACGTCTGGTTGGGGCGGCTAGGTATTCAAACCTTAGGACACACAGTCCCGGACACCCAGTCCTGAACACGCAGCTCAGGACACCCAGTCCTCACCGTATTCCCCTTGAGCTAAGGTCACACAGACCTCGCCCGATCACTCTGGTAAGTCTTCAAGGTAGACTCCAAACCTTCACAGACTTCGTTCACCTGCAATCCACAATGTCTCTTGGATGCTCAGAACGCGACGCCTAACCGGCTGGAGGATGCATAGTCCTCAAGTGTAATAAGTCTTCAGATCACACAGACAAGAAGACTTAAGTGATGCCCAATTCTCTCTGGCTCTGGGTGGTTAGGGCTTTATCCTCGCAAGGAATTCTCTCTCAAAGGCTTCGAGGTGGGTTGCTCTCAAACGACAAAAGCCGTACTCTCAATCTGAGCAGCCAACCGTTTATGGTTGTGGGGGGTGGGCTATTTATAGCCACTTGGCAACCCGACCTGATTTGTCTGAAATGACCCTGGGTCACTAAGGAACTGACACGTGTTCCAACGGTCAGATTTCAAACTCACACGGCAACTTTACTTGGGCTACAAGCAAAGCTGACTTGTCCGACTCTGGACAAGATTCGCTCTCATGGTCTTCACTCAAAGACATAGGTTTTTGGTTAGGCATCACTTCAGTCAGTCTGACTGGTTCTCTTGGACCCCACTTAACAGTACGGTGGTTCCTATGACTCAACACAAAAGAAAAAGAACTACGAAAGATCTAAGTCTTCGAGCTCCATAGGCTTCATGTGGTGTCTTCTCTTGTCATAGTCTTCAATGTGAATATCTTCATATACCACCTTTGACTTCAATGTCTTCATACATTTTTAGGGGTCATCTCTGGTAGGAAAACCGAATCAATGAGGGACTTCTACCTGTGTTATCCTGCAATTCTCACAAACACATTAGTCCCTCAACTAGGTTTGTCATCAATACTCCAAAACCAACTAGGGGTGGCACTAGATGCACTTACAACCGGTTTATCCAGAACTTCAAAGATACTTGTAAGCAGCCCATGTCAATTGTGGATCTGGCCACTTGTGTCCAAGAGGATGGGGAGTCCACGACCCATCCGGTAAAGCGGGTCTCAGCTATTTTGCATTCATCGGATCGCATCAATGCAGATACCGCAGTGCTAACGTTGGAGGGCAATTGCCGTTTTTTGCCGCTCAAACAGAAGTTAGGAAGGCTCAAACGTCATTGCAATGATATGTCAATGCTTATGGCCACTTTGGTTAAATACGCCGATTCAGATAATACCAAGGACCCTGACTCAGAGGAGGATAACCGGGGAAAGGGAAAAAGAACGGCAACACCAAGGGTCAGCAGCATAATTCGGCAGGCCATGGGAACAATGGTAAGCGCAAGGCCGACAGTAGTTTGGACTTTGTGGCTAACACCAATGCTCAGGAGAATGGTCAGCGCCGTAAGGGCAAGCAGCCCCAGAGGGGCGGAGGTTCAGGCCCCAATTTGGAGCGCCTGTTAAATCAACCATGTCCAAAGCATGGATCAAAGGAGAAGCCAACATCACATCTTTGGAAGGATTGTTATATCATGCGAGATTTCAAGAACTCCAATATGTTTTAGTACGATAATGGCCCGCCCGGCGGTTCAGGAGGTGGTTTCCATGGGCCGGGTTACGGAGGCGGCAGCTCCGGTTCAGGATTTCAGGGCAATCAAACCGGACACAACAATCAAGGGAACCAAGGCAACCAGGGAGGTTACAACCATCAGGGGAACCACCACCAGCAGCAGTCGGGTTATCAGAGCAATCCTAAGCAGTTAAATAGTGGGCAATATCATGTCTTCACCATTAGCTTGTGTAAGCGTGATCAGAAGCTTCACAAGAGGGCAGTGAACTCTGTTGAACCAGCGGTGCCTCAGTATTTGCGCTGGTCTGAGCAACCCATTTTATGGAGTAGAGAGGATCATCCGCCCCGGGTTGACAATCCGGGTCATCTGGCCTTAGTGGTGGCCCCTCAAGTTAGGGGATATAAGTTCACTAAGGTACTCATGGATGGGGGGAGTAGTATCAACATTTTATATTATGATACCTTCCGTCGTATGGGGTTGACAGATAAGAATCTTAAACCGTCAAACACCATTTTTCATGGTGTGGTGCCTAGCAAGTCTGCATATCTAGTGGGCAAGATAGCCTTAGAGGTGGCTTTTGGAGATGATCATGATTCAAGATCAGAAACATTGACTTTTGAGGTAGTGAAAATCAAAAGTCCGTATCACGCTTTGTTTGGGCGACCGGCTTATGCTAAGTTCATGGCGAGGCCGTGTTATGTTTATCTACAGCTTAAGATGCCAGGTCATAAGGGGACCATCACAGTACACGGAAGCAGGAAGATCGCTTTGGAATGTGAGGAAGGTGATGCGGCTTATGCTGAGTCGGTTTGTGCCACGGAGGAGCTGAAGTTTTATAAAGACCAAGTTGATCCGGCAGATATGACTTCTTTGAAACAGCCAACTACGGAACACGATCCGGCGTTGAAATTTAAATCGGCCACAGATACTAAGATGATTGATTTTGTTCCTGGTGATTCATCCAAGCAGTTCAGCATCAGCGCTAACCTGGATCCCAAATAGGAAAGCGCGCTCATTGAGTTCATCCGTGAGAACCGGGACATCTTTGCATGGAAACCTTCTGACATGCCAGGTGTACTGAGGGAACTCGCTGAGCACACACTTAACATTGATCCTAAGTTTAAACTAGTCCGACAGTTTCTCTGCTGCTTCAATGAAGAAAGGCGCAAGGCTATTAGTGAAGAGGTAGCTCGGTTGTTGGCCGCGGGGTTTATCGTGGAGGTCTTTCACCCGGAGTGGTTGGCTAATCCGGTGCTGGTTCTTAAGAAAAATGGCACTTGGCATATGTGTGTAGATTACACAGACTTGAACAAGGCTTGCCCTACAGATCCCTTTGCCCTCCCCCGTATTGATCAGATTATTGATGCTACGGTGGGTTGTGACCGTTTGTGTTTTCTAGACGCTTATTCTGGTTATCATCAAATCAAAATGGCAGTTAAGGACCAGGAGAAGACGACTTTTATAATTCCTTTTGGAGCCTTCTTCTATGTTTCTATGCCTTTTGGGCTCAAGAGTGCCCAGGCGACTTATCAACGCTGTGTTCAGAATTGTCTTCATAAGCAGATTGGGCGCAATGTTCATGCGTATGTAGATGATATTGTGATTGTTGGGGAATGTAGCAATAATTCAAAATTTTCCTACGTGTCACCAAGATCAATCTATCGAGTCATCTAGCAACGAGGGAGGAGTGGATCTACATACACTTGTAGATCGCGCGCGGAAGCGTTCAAGAGAACGGGGTTGATGGAGTCGTACTCGTCGTGATCCAAATCACCGATGATCCTAGCGTCGAACGGACGACACCTCCGCGTTCAACACACGTACGGAGCAGCGACGTCTCCTCCTTCTTGATCCAGCAAGGGGGGAGGAGAGATTGATGGAGATCCAGCAGCACGACAGCGTGGTGGTGGAAGTAGCGGGATTCCAACAGGGCTTCGCCAAGCGCTGCGGGAGGAGGGAGATGTGTCATGGGAGGGAGAGGGAGGCGCCAGGGCTTAGGTGTTGCTGCCCTCCCTTCCCCCACTATATATAGGGCCAAGGGAGAGGGGGGCGCAGCCTTTGGCCCTTCCTCCAAGGAAGGGTGCGGCCAGGGAGGAGTCCCTCCTCCCCAAGGCACCTAGGAGGTGCCTTCCCCTTTTAGGACTCTTCTTTTCCCTTATCTCTTGGCGCATGGGCCTCTTGGGGCTGGTGCCCTTGGCCCATATAGGCCAAGGCGCACACCCCTACAGCCCATGTGCCCCCCCCGGGGGCAGGTGGACCCCCTTGGTGGACCCCCGGGACCCTCCCGGTGGTCCCGGTACGTTACCGATAAAACCCGAAACTTTTCCGGTGACCAAAATAGGACTTCCCATATATAAATATTTACCTCCGGACCATTCCGGAACTCCTCATGATGTCCGGGATCTCATCCGAGACTCCGAACAACTTTCGGGTTACCGCATACTAATATCTCTATAACCCTAGCGTCATCGAACCTTAAGTGTGTAGACCCTACGGGTTCAGGAGACATGCAGACATGACCGAGATGACTCTCCGATCAATAACCAACAGTGAGATCTGGATACCCATGTTGGCTCCCACATGTTCCACGATGATCTCATCGGATGAACCACGATGTCAAGGACATAATCAATCCCGTATACAATTCCCTTTGTCTATCGGTACGACACTTGCCCGAGATTCGATCGTTGGTATCCTGATACCTTGTTCAATCTCATTACCGGCAAGTCTCTTTACTTGTTTCGTAACACATCATCCCGTGATAAACTCCTTGATCACATTGTGCACATTATGATGATGTCGTACCGAGTGGGCCCAGAGATACCTCTCCGTTTACACGGACTGACAAATCCCAGTCTCGATTCGTGCCAACCCAACAGACACTTTCGGAGATACCTATAGTGTACCTTTATAGCCACCCAGTTACGTTGTGACATTTGGCACACCCAAAGCACTCCTACGGTATCCGGGAGTTTCACAATCTCATGGTCTAAGGAAATGATACTTGACATTAGAAAAGCTTTAGCATACGAACTACATGATCTTGTGCTAGGCTTAGGATTGGGTCTTTGTCCATCACATCATTCTCCTAATGATGTGATCCCGTTATCAATGACATCCAATGTCCATGGTCAGGAAACCGTAACCATCTATTGATCAACGAGCTAGTCAACTAGAGGCTTACTAGGGACATGGTGTTGTCTATGTATCCACGCATGTATCTGAGTTTCCTATTAATACAATTCTAGCATGGATAATAAACGATTATCATGAACAAGGAAATATAATAATAATCAATTTATTATTGCCTCTAGGGCATATTTCCAACAGTCTCCCACTTGCACTAGAGTCAATAATCTAGTTCACATCGCTATGTGACTAATACTCAAGGTCACATCCCCATGTGACTAACACCCAAAGAGTTTACTAGAGTCAATAATCTAGTTCACATTACCATGTGATTAACACTCGATGAGTTTTGGGTTTGATCATGTTATGCTTGTGAGAGATGTTATAGTCAACGGGTATGAATCTTTCAGATCCGTATGTACTTCGCAAATTTCTATGTCATCTTGTATATGCAACTACTACGCTACATTTGGAGCTATTCCAAATAACTGTTCTACTATACGAATCCAGTTTACTACTCAGAATAATCTGGATTAGTGTCAAAGTTTGCATCGGCGTAACCCTTTACGACGAACTCTTTTACCACCTCCATAATCGAGAAAATTCCTTAGTCCACTAGTTACTAAGGATAACTTTGGCCGCTGTCTTGTGATCCATTCTTGGATCACTCTTGTACCCCTTGACTGACTCATGGCAAGGCACATTTCAGGTGCGATACACAACATAGCATACTATAGGGCCTATGTCTTAAGAATAGGGGACGACCTTCGTCCTTTCTCTCTATTCTGCCGTGGTTGAGCTTTAAGTCTTAACTTCATACCTTACAACTCAGGCAAGAACTCCTTCTTTGACTGATCCATCTTGAACACCTTCAAGATCATGTCAAGGTATGTGCTCATTTGAAAGTACCATTAAGCGTTTTGATCTATCCTTATAGATCTTGATGCTCAATGTTCAAGTAGCTTAATCCAGGCTTTCCATTGAAAAACACTTTCCAAATAACCCTATATGCTTTCCAGAAATTCTACGTCATTTCTGATCAACAATATGTCAACAACATATATTCATCAGAAATTCTATAGTGCTCCCACTCACTTCTTTAGAAATACAAGTTTCTCATAAACTTTGTATACACCCAAAATCTTTGATCATCTCATCAAAGCATACATTCCAACTCCGAGATGCTTACTCCAGTCCTTAGAAGGATTGCTGGAGCTTTGCATACTTATTAGCATCTTTCAGGATTGACAAAACCTTCCGGTTGTATCACATACAACCTTTCCTCAAGAAAATCGTCGGGGAAACAATGTTTTGACATCCTATCTGCAAGATTTCATAAATAATGCAGTAATCGCTAATATAATTCCAACAGACTCTTAGCATAGCTACGAGTGAGAAAGTCTCATCATAGTCAACTCCTTGAACTTGTCGAAAAAAATCTTAACGACAAGTCGAGCTTTCTTAATGGTGATACTTACCATCATTGTCCGTCTTCCTTTTAAAATCCATCTGTACTCAACAGCCTTACGACCATCGAGCTGTTCTGCCAAAGTCTACACTTTGTTTTCATACATGGATCCTCTCTCGGATTTTATGGCCTCAAGCCATTTATCGGAATCCGGGCCCACCATCGCTTCTCCATAGCTCGTAGGTTCATTGTTGTCTAGCAACATGACTTCCAAGACAGGATCACGTACCACTCTGAAGTAGTACGCATCCTTGTCATCCCACGAGGTTTGGTAGTGACTTGATCTGAAGTTTCATGATCACTATAATAAGCTTCCACTTCAATTGATGTAGGTGCCACAGGAACAACTTCTTGTGCCCTACCACACACTAGTTGAAGAGACGGTTCAATAACCTCATCAAGTCTCCACCATCCTCCCACTCAATTCTTTTGAGAGAAACTTTTCCTCGAGAAAGGACCCGATTCTAGAAACAATCCCTTATTGCTTTCGGTTCTGAGACAGGAGGTATACCCAACTGTTTTGGGTGTCCTATGAAGATGCATTTATCCGCTTTGGGTTCGAGCTTATCAGCCTAAAACTTTTCCACATAAGCGTCACAGCCCCAAACTTTTAAGAAATGACAGCTTAGGTTTCTCTAAACCATATTTCAAATGGTGTCATCTCATCAGAATTACGTGGTGCCCCTTTTAAAGTGAATGTGGTTGTCTCTAATGCCTAACCCATAAACTATTGTGGTAATTCGATAAGAGACATCATGGTATGCATCATATCCAATAGGGTGCAGTTATGATGTTCGGACACACCATCACACTATGGTGTTCCAGGCTGTATTAGTTGTGAAACAATTTCCACAATGTCTTAATTCTGTGCCAAACTCGTAATTCAGATATTCATCTCTATGATCATATCATAGATCTTTTATCCTCTTGTCACGACGATCTTTCAACTTCACCCTGAAATTACTTGAACCTTTCAATAATTCAAACTCATGATTCATCAAGTAAATATACTCAACATCTACTCAAATCATCTGTGAAGTAAGAACATAACGATATCCACTACATGCCTCAGCACTCATTGGACTGCACACATCAAAATGTATTACTTCCAACAAGTTGCTTTCTAGTTCCATTTTACTGAAAACGAGGCTTTCAGTCATCTTGCTCATGTGGTATGATTTGCATGTCTCAAGTGATTCAAAATCAAGTAAGTCCAAATGGTCCATTTGCATGGAGTTTCTTCATGCATATACACCAATAGACATGGTTCGCATGTCTCAAACTTTTCAAAAACGAGTGAGCCCAAAGATCCATCAACATGGAGCTTCTTCATGCGTTTTATACCGATATGACTTACGTGGCAGTGCCACAAGTAGGTGGTACTATCATTACTATCTTATATCTTTTGGCATGAACATGTGTATCACTACGATCGAGATTCAATAAACCATTCATTTTAGGTGCAAGACCATTGAAGGTATTACTCAAATAAATAGAGTAACCATTATTCTCCTTAAATGAATAACCGTATAGCGATAGACATAATCCAATCATGTCTATGCTCAACGCAAACACCAATCTTGATGGTAGAGGGAGCGTACGATATTTGATCAACCTTGGAAATACTTCCAACACATATCGTCATCTCACCTTTAGCTAGTCTCCGTTTATTCCGTAGCTTTTATTTCGAGTTACTAACACTTAGCAACCGAACCAGTATCTAATACCCTGGTGCTACTAGGAGTACTAGTAAAGTACACATTAACATAATGTATATCCAATATACTTCTATCGACCTTGCCAGCCTTCTTATCTACCAAGTATCTAGGGTAATTCTGCTCCAGTGGCTGTTCCCTTTATTATAGAAGCACTTAGTCTCGGGTTTGGGTTCAACCTTGGGTTTCTTCACTAGAGCAGCAGTTGATTTGCCGTTTCATGAAGCATCCCTTTTTGCCCTTGCCCTTCTTGAAACTAGTGGTTTCACCAACCATCAACAATTGATGCTCCTTCTTGATTTCTACTTTTGTGGTGTCAAACATCACGAATATCTCAAGGATCATCATATATGTCCCCGATACATTATAGTTCATCACGAAGCTCTAGCAGCTTGGTGGTAATGACTTCGGAGAAAAATCAATATCTCATCTGGAAGATCAACTCCCATTCGATTCAAGCGATTGTTGTACTCAGACAATCTGAGCACAAGTTCAACAATTGAGCTTTTCTCCCTTAGTTTGCAGGCTAAGAAAATCGTCGGAGGTCTTATACCTCTTGACGTGGGCACGAGCCTGAAATCCCAATTTCAGCCCTCGAAACATCTCATATGTTTCGCAACGTTTCAAAACGTCTTCGGTGCCTCAACTCTAAGCCGTTTAACTGAACTATCACATAGTTATCAAAATGTGTATGTCATATGATCGCAACATCCATAGACAACGTTCGAGGTTCAGCACACTGAGCGGTGCATTAAGGACATAAGCCTTCTATGAAGCAATGAGGACAAACCAACCTCAGTTTACGGACCTAGTCCGCATAATTACTACTATCATCTTTCAACTAAATTTCTCTAGGAACACATCTAAACAGTAGAACTGAAGCGCGAGCTACGACATAATTTGCGAAGATCTGTTGACTATGTTCAGGATAATTAAGTTCATCTTATGAACTCCCACTCAAATAGACATCCCTCTAGTCATCTAAGTGATTACATGATCCGAGTCAACTAGGCCGTGTCCGATCATCACGTGAGACGGACTAGTCATCATCGGTGAACATATTCATGTTGATCGTATCTACCATACGACTCATGCTCGACCTTTCGGTCTCTTGTGTTCCGAGGCCATGTCTGTACATGCTAGGCTCGTCAAGTTAACCTAAGTGTTTCGCATGTGTTCCGAGGCCATGTCTGTACATGCTAGGCTCGTCAACACCCGTTGTATTCGAACGTAAGAATCTATCACACCCGATCATCACGTGGTGCTTCGAAACGACGAACTTTCGCAACGGTGCATAGTTAGGGGGAACACCTTCTTGAAATTTTAGTGAGGGATCATCTTATTTACTACCGTCGTTCTAAGCAAATAAGATGTATAAACATGATAAACATCACATGCAATCAAATAGTGACATGATATGGCCAATATCATATTGCTCCTTTTGATCTTCATCTTCAGGGCTCCATGATCATCATCGTCACCGGCATGACACCATGATCTCCATCATCATGATCTCTATCATCGTGTCTTCATGAAGTTGTCTCGTCAACTATTACTTCTACTACTACAACTAACATTTAGCAATAAAGTAAAGTAATTACATGACGTTTATGTTGACACGCAGGTCATAAATAAATTAAGACAACTCCTATGGCTCCTGTCGGTTGTCATACTCATCGACATGCAAGTCATGATTCCTATTACAAGAACATGATCATCTCATACATCACATATATCATTCATCACACCCTTTGGCCATATCACATCACATAGCATACCCTGCAAAAACAAGTTAGACGTCCTCTAATTGTTGTTTGCATGTTTTACGTGGCTGCTATGGGTTTCTAGCAAGAACGTTTCTTACCTACGCAAAAACCACAACGTGATATGCCAATTGCTATTTACCCTTCATAAGGACCCTTTTCATCGAATCCGATCCGACTAAAGTGGGAGAGACAGACACCCGCTAGCCACCTTATGCAACTAGTGCATGTCAGTCGGTGGAACCAGTCTCACGTAAGAGTACGTGTAAGGTCGGTCCGGGCCGCTTCATCCCACAATGCCACCGAATCAAGATTGGACTAGTAACGGTAAGCATATTGAGCAAAATCAACGCCCACAACTACTTTGTGTTCTACTCGTGCATAGAAACTACGCATAGACCTAACTCATGATGCCACTGTTGGGGAACGTAGCAATAATTCAAAATTTTCCTACGTGTCACCAAGATCAATCCATGGAGTCATCTAGCAACGAGGGAGGAGTGGATCTACATACCCTTGTAGATTGCGCGCGGAAGCGTTCAAGAGAACGGGGTTGATGGAGTCGTACTCGTCGTGATCCAAATCACCGATGATCCTAGCGCCGAACGGACGGCACCTCCGCGTTCAACACACGTACGGAGCAGTGACGTCTCCTCCTTCTTGATCCAGCAAGGGGGGAGGAGAGGTTGATGGAGATCCAGCAGCACGACGGCATGGTGGTGGAAGTAGCGGGATTCCAACAGGGCTTCGCCAAGCGCTGCGGGAGGCGGGAGATGTGTCATGGGAGGGAGAGGGAGGCGCCAGGGCTTAGGTGTTGCTTCCCTCCCTTCCCCCACTATATATAGGGCCAAGGGAGAGGGGGGAGGGGGGCGCAGCCTTTGGCCCTTCCTCCAAGGAAGGGTGCGGCCAGGGAGGAGTCCCTCCTCCCCAAGGCACCTAGGAGGTGCCTTCCCCTTTTAGGACTCTTCTTTTCCCTTATCTCTTGGCGCATGGGCCTCTTGGGGCTGGTGCCCTTGGCCCATATAGGCCAAGGCGCACACCCCTACAGCCCATGTGGGCCCCCCGGGGCAGGTGGACCCCCTTGGTGGACCCCCGGGACCCTCCCGGTGGTCCCAGTACGTTACCGATAAAACCCAAAACTTTTCCGGTGACCAAAATAGGACTTCCCATATAAAAATCTTTACCTCCGGACCATTCCGGAACTCCTCGTGACGTCCGGGATCTCATCCGGGACTCCGAACAACTTTCGGGTTACCGCATACTAATATCTCAATAACCCTAGCGTCACCGAACCTTAAGTGTGTAGACCCTACGGGTTCGGGAGACATGCAGACATGACCGAGATGACTCTCCGGTCAATAACCAACAGCGGGGTCTGGATACCCATGTTGGCTCCCACATGTTCCACGATGATCTCATCGGATGAACCACGATGTCAAGGACTTAATCAATCCCGTATACAATTCCCTTTGTCTATCGGTACGACACTTGCCCGAGATTCGATCGTTGGTATCCCGATACCTTGTTCAATCTCGTTACCGGCAAGTCTCTTTACTCGTTCCGTAACACATCATCCCGTGATAAACTCCTTGATCACATTGTGCACATTATGATGATGTCCTACCGAGTGGGCCCAGAGATACCTCTCCGTTTACACGGAGTGACAAATCCTAGTCTTGATTCGTGCCAACCCAACAGACACTTTTGGAGATACCTGTAGTGTACCTTTATAGCTACCCAGTTACGTTGTGACGTTTGGCACACTCAAAGCACTCCTACGGTATCCGGGAGTTGCACAATCTCATGGTCTAAGGAAATGATACTTGACATTAGAAAAGCTTTAGCATACGAACTACATGATCTTGTGCTAGGCTTAGGATTGGGTCTTTGTCCATCACATCATTCTCCTAATGATGTGATCCCGTTATCAATGACATCCAATGTCCATGGTCAGGAAACCGTAACCATCTATTGATCAACGAGCTAGTCAACTAGAGGCTTACTAGGGACATGGTGTTGTCTATGTATCCACACATGTATCTGAGTTTCCTATCAATACAATTCTAGCATGGATAATAAACGATTATCATGAACAAGGAAATATAATAATAATCAATTTACTATTGCCTCTAGGGCATATTTCCAACAGTGATAAAGTCCAGGAAGGAGGAAACATTGATAGATGATTTGAGAGAGACCTTTGACAACCTCCAGGTTTACAAGATGATGCTCAATCCAGAGAAGTGTGTCTTTGGTGTCCCGACAGGCAAACTCTTGGGTTTTCTGGTGTTAAACAGAGGCATTGAGGCTAATCTGGAAAAGATCACAGCAAATTACATCTTTGGCTAAACCGGCGTGTATCAATGACGTTCAACGTTTGGCCGCCCAGATTGCGGCTTTGAGCCGGTTTATCAGTCGTCTTGGGGAGAAGGCTATCCCTCTATATCAGATGCTAAAGAAAACGGATGATTTTGTCTGGAGTGAGGCGGCTGATAAAGCATTTGAGGATCTAAAGAGGCAGTTAGCTGAACTGCCTGTGCTTGCAGCCCCGATCGATAAAGAGCCATTATTGCTGTATGTGGCTGCTAACGCCCGAGCTGTTAGCGTTACTATTGTGGTGGAGCGCAAGGAAGCTGGAAAGGAATATCTGGTTGAACGGCCGGTTTATTATATCAGCGAGGTGCTCATTGAGTCAAAGCATAGGTATCCACATTGGCAGAAGCTGGTGTATGGAGTGTTTATGGCAAGCCGGAAGCTCAAACATTATTTTTAGGGTCATCCTATCATAGTGGTCAGTTCAGCCCCTCTGGGAGATATCATTCAAAACAGAGAAGCAACTGGCCGGATTGCTAAGTGGGCTATTGAGCTTGGGCCTCATGGGCTCAAATACACGCCTCGCACAACAATTAAATCCCAAGCGCTCGTGGATTTCATCAATGATTGGACAGAGTTGCAGGCACCAGAGGAAAAGCCAGATAACACGTATTGGACTATTCATTTTGATGGATCCAGACATATGGAGGGCTCGGGGGCTGGAATCATACTAACTTCCCCACGAGGTGACAAGTTTTGTTATGTCCTCCATTTAATGTTCCCTTGTACTAACAATGCAACTGAGTATGAGGCCTTACTCCATGGTCTTCGGATGGCTAAGGAAATGAACTTAAGCCGGGTTAAGTGCTTTGGGGATTCAGATCTGGTGGCTCAACCGGTGTCTGGCACTTGGGATTCTAAAGACTCACTCATGGCTGCATATCGACGAGAGGTGGAAACAGTGGCTGGTCACTTCAAGGGTTATCAGGTGGACTATATAGACCAGCGAAAGAATGAAGCGGCGAACGCTTTAAGCCGCCTTGGTTCTCAGCGTAAACCGGTCTCACCAAATGTCTTTCTTGACGTGCTGCATAATCCATCGGTCAAGGTACCAACAAAGGAGGAGTTGGCTATTCCTGATCCGGAGGCTCAATTGGTGGCAGCTTTGCATGTCATACCGGATTGGACAATCCCGTACCTGGCTTACATGAACCGGGGCGAGTTACCGGAGGATGAAACCTTGGCTCGATAGGTAATCCAGCGTTCCAAGTCAATGACCATAATCAACGGGGAGTTACATCATTACAGCGTGACAGGGGCAATTCAGCATTGTGTCTCTCCTCAGGAGGGTTGTGAGATTTTGCGAGAAATCCATGAAGGGGATTGTGGCCATCACGTCGGTTCAAAGTCTTTGGTGGCTAAAGCTTTTCGCCACGGTTTCTATTGGTTAACAGCTCATGCTGATGCTGAGGATTTAGTTAAACGATGTGACGGTTGTCAAAAATTTGCACGCCGTGCTCATATTCCGGCTCAGGAGTTGAGGATGATTCCAATAACGTGGCCGTTTGCGACTTGGGGGCTTGATATGGTTGGACCCTCCCACTTGTTAGTGGCAGTTGACAAATTCACCAAATGGGTGGAAGCAGAGCCAGTCAGTAAGTGTGATGCGGCCACGGCGGTTCAGTTCATCAAAAAGGTGATATTCCGTTTTGATTTTCCACACAGTATTATAACTGATAATGGTACTAATCTGTCAAAGGGAGAGATGGAGGAATTTTTCCAACGTGAGCACATCCGGCTTGATATAGCATCGGTGGCTCACCCCCAATCTAATGGTCAAGTGGAGAGGGCAAATCAAGAAATTTTGAGAGGTATTAAACCCCGGCTTATGGTTCCTTTGAAGCGGACACCGGGTTGTTGGGTTGAGGAGTTACCTTCTGTGTTATGGAGCATCAACACCACACCCAACAGATCTACGGGTTACACGGCTTTCTTCATGGTTTACGGAGCGGAGGTAGTTCTTCCTAGTGATATACGTCACGACTCACCCCGTGTGACAGCTTATATTGAAGCTGATAATGAGACAGCACATCAGGATTCCCTGGACCTGTTAGATGAGGAGCGTGATCTTGCAGCAACACGTTCGGTGATTTATCAACAAGATCTCCGACGTTATCACAGCCGCCGGGTTAAGACCAGAACTTTTCAAGAGGGCGATCTGGTGCTCCGGCTCATCCAGGATCAGACTGATATGCACAAATTATCCCCACATTGGGAAGGACCTTTTGTGGCCAGCAAGAATCTGCACAGCGGGTCATACTAACTCATTGATGTTCGAGAGGACAAAGACTCATGTAAATCAGAGGAGGAGACCAAGCGGCCGTGGAATATAGCTCTTCTTCAGCCTTACTATACTTGAGCCACAGGCTCTTCATATGTACATATTGATAAATTATATAATAAACCGAAGCCTCGAATAAAGCGGGGTCTCTGTTCTTTTTACATCATGTGTGTGCTTACAAGAGTTTCTACTGACAAAGCGGAGTTTTGTTAAACCGGTCTCTGTAGCCGCACGGATATAAAGACAATCACTAGGGGGCTTGGTCATATCTGAACCATAGCTACACCTCTTGATCGGTTTAAATACCACAAAGGGATATCACTAGGGGGCTTGGTTGATATCACACCATAGCTATAGCTCTTGATAGGCGTTAAGCCAAAAGGAAATTATGTGGAGCCAAAGAGGGTTTGTTGCATTAAGCACATCTCAAACATAGGTAACCACCGAGCACAGCTCACATGTTACCTGGGGGCTCTTTGCTTCTAAAAGAACAATGAGTTTTGAACCCTTGTAATAGGCTATCAAGCCAGGCTTGGAAGCCAGGTGTATTCACCTAAAACCCCGGATTATCCTGCCTCTTTAAGTAAGCCACTCCGTCCAGGTAAACCTGGTATGACCCATCAAACGTTTGACAAGTCAATCCCATGGACCCTAAACTTGTCAAAGTTAAAACGGTGATTGGTTAAAGATTGAGGTCCATTTTAAAAGGCTTTGCAAAATGGTTTAACTCAGCGGCCTGGCAACCCATGAAAAGCCTCGATTTAGGGCCTGGGAGCCCATGAAAAGCCTGGCATATTTCTTTTGTATTTGTTGTTTTAACATCTTTAGGTAAGGGATTTATGAATATTTTCTGATAAATCGGTGTTTATTACAAACCCGGCTTGACTTTCAACGCTTAGTTGTCAGTACATGATCAGATTCTAAACCGGTAGCAAACTACTTCGGTCTGGTTTTGACTAGATGTCACCATTCTTATACAAACAACTCAACGGCTTTTTAGCCCAATATGATTTCTACATGAACCGGCAAGAGGGCCAGGAGTTATTAACACTCCGGATTAATGTTTTTACCTCTACCATACAAGCAGTTGGTCAGCCAACGAGGTATATCATAGTTTTCATGTGCAGGAACATAAAGGATTATGCATACATGAATTCCAAAAGTGGAGCAAGTTCTCACAATGTCAAAGCACCACAAAACATGCTCGATGGCATGACAGATAAAGGTTTTTTTTGCTATCCTATTAGAAGAAGCTTCAAAACGGCTCCAATTGAATAATTGTTTCTAAGCAGTTGCACACAATAGCTGGTAAACCGGCGGCCGGTTTAAGATGCTTCGTCTAGACGGTTTGACGGTTGAGGATCATTTGGTGCAATCACTTCTTCTTCATCCCTCCCCAGACGCTGGAAATAAACCGTTGACCAATCGATTCCGGTTAAAGCTTGAAACACGACTTCTTCATGGATAAGGCTGGAGGGGTTAATGTCAGGAGCGTAAGTATGCTTACGGATTGGAGGCACAAGTTCTTCGACTTCATGGATTTCGGCAGGTTGTCTCTTCCCTTCAGCGTCGTAAGCCGGCTGGAAATGAGATAAATCTGTGTCTTCTGCCAGTTTGCTGGCTATTGGCCGCATCTCCTTTGTCAGCCTTCGGAGATCATCATTGTCGAAGTTTGAACTGTCTTCCTTCACACCTGGATATCCTTTAATAATGTCATCCGCTTCAAGATCTGGAATCCATGCTTTGGCCCGGATTAGTGCAGTCAGCGCTCCTGCTCTTGCGGCTGCCTTCTTCAGTTCAGTAATCCGGGCTGGTAGCATGGTCAGCTTCTCAATGGTTTCCTTTATCAGTGTTGGTGCCAGTTTATTGTAGGCTGCAGTGCATATAGCACGCTGGGATCCAGAGTAAAGTTGTTCTATTAAGGTGTAAGCCGCTTTAAGCTTCATCTGCATATCAGCGCCCAGATGAGTAATGTGAGTGCCTGTCATGGTTTAATATCAGCCCAACTGGTAAACAATACGATCTCATGAATTGGACAAACAACATAAGGAGATACTTACCAAATACAGTGGACATCATGGCGTTGATTTGCCGCTTCAAACCAGTTAGTTCATCTATAACTGGCTTCAGGGCTGCTTCGACATCCTCAGCTCTTTTGGTTAAACTGACTTTTTCGGTTTCCCAGTCAGCACGTTCCTTGTTAAAAGACTCCTTTAGCTTTTCCATAGCTGTCAGAGCTTTGGTCAGCTCCTCCTTGGCTTTCACAGCCTCTGCTTGTTGGGACTTCACGTTCTCTTGCAAATCAGCGGTTCAGGCATCTCTATTGCTTAGCTCGGCCTATAACAGCTGAAAGTGCAACTATCCCTAGGTGGTTTTGGTAATTCATAACAACATATAGCTCATTGAGCTAATGCTATTCCAAGATGATTATTTCAGGAAAGCTCAATGATTGGCATGGCATGGATGTGAAAGTGGAACCCTCAAAATGCTAAGGACAAAGGATTGGCTCAAGCTCAAAAGCTCAAGACTCTTCATTTTATATTTTAGTGATCCAAGATCACATTGAGTCTTTAGGAAAAGCCAATACTATCAAGGAGGGATGAGGTGTTGCTTAATGAGCCTCTTGCTTCATGTGCTTAGTGATATGCTCCAAAACCCTCAACTACTTTCCCATATCCACATATGACCTAAATCCTAAGCCAAACTCGGTCCTACCGATTCTTCCTATCCGGCGCCATCGAGTTTCACTTGTCATTAGCCACTGCCAAACCCTAGCAATTCGGTTCTACCAATAAGGACCTCGGTCTCACCGAGATGGGGTTGCAAACTCTCTGTTTCCCTTTCGTAACTTTTCGGTCTCACTGAAAGAGCGAATCGGTCCCACCGAGATTGCAATGTAAACTCAGTGTTTCCCCTTTGTAACTTTTCGGTCTCACCGAGTTCCACTCGGTCTCACCGAAAGAGCAAATCGGTCCCACCGAGTTTGCCTGACCAACTCTCTGGTTAGCTAATTACCAAATTTGGTCCCACCGAGTTTGTGTAATCGGTCTCACCGAGATTAGGTTATGCCCAAACCCTAACCATATCGGTCCTACCGAGTTGCATATCAGTCCCACCGAAAATCTCTAACGGTCACTAGGTTTACATTTTCGGTCTGACCAAGTTTATTGATTCGGTCCCACCGAGATTGGAAAACTGTGTAACGGTTGGATTTTGTGTGGAGGCTATATATACCCCTCCACCTTCTTCTCATTCGAGGAGAGAGCCATCAGAACACACACACCATTCCAACTCATATGTTCTGAGAGAGAACCACCTACTCATGTGTTGAGACCAAGATATTCCATTCCTACCATATGAATCTTGATCTCTAGCCTTCCCAAGTTGCTTTCCACTCAAATATTCTTTCCACCAAATCCAAATCCTATGAGAGAGAGTTGTGTGTTGGGGAGACTATCATTTGAAGCACAAGAGCAAGGAGTTCATTACCTACACACCATTTGTTACTTCTTGGAGAGTGGTGTCTCCTAGATTGGCTAGGTGTCACTTGGGAGCCTCCGACAAGATTGTGGAGTTGAACCAAGGAGTTTGTAAGGGCAAGGAGATCGCCTACTTCGTGAAGATCTACCGCTAGTGAGGCAAGTCCTGTGTGGGCGATGGCCATGGTGGGATAGACAAGGTTGCTTCTTCGTGGACCCTTTGTGGGTGGTTGCTTATTCGTGGACCCTTCGTGGGTGGAGCCCTGTGTGGACTCGCGCAACCGTTACCCTTGGGTGGAGCCCTGTGTGGACTCGCGCAACCGTTACCCTTCGTGGGTTGAAGTCTCCATCAATGTGGATGTAGGATAGCACCACCTATCCGAACCACGGGAAAAACATCCGTGTCTCCAATTGCGTTTGAATTCTCCAAACCCTTCCCTTTACATTCTTGCAAGTTGCATGCTTTACTTTCCGCTGCCTATACACTCTTTGCATGCTTGCTTGAATTATGTGATGATTGCTTGACTTGTCCTAAATTAGCTAAAATCTGCCAAGAACTAAAATTGGGAAAAGGTTAAGTTTTTATTTGGTCAAGTAGTCTAATCACCCCCCCTCTAGACATACTTTCGATCCTACAAGTGGTATCAGAGCTTTGGTCTCCATTTGCTTTGATCTCCATAGTTTTTGGTGGTCATAGCCTTGGTTTCACAACCTAGGAGAGTATGGCGTCTAGCGAGGGAAATTATCACCGTAGAGGTCCTTACTTTGATGGTACTAATTTTGCTAGTTGGAAGCATAAAATGAAAATGCATATTCTTGGACATAACCCAGCCGTTTGGGCTATTGTGTGTGTTGGTTTGCAAGGTGACTTCTTTGATGGGAGAGAACCGAACCGTGAAGCTACCGCGGATGAGTTGAAGATGTTGCAATACAATGCTCAAGCTTGTGATATTCTCTTCAACGGATTGTGCCCTGAAGAATTCAACAAAATCAGCCGCCTTGAGAATGCAAAGGAAATTTGGGACACTTTGATTGATATGCACGAAGGTACCGACTCCGTCAAGGAATCCAAGTTGGATGTGCTTCAAAGCCAACTTGACAAGTTCAAGATGAAGGATGGTGAAGGTGTCGCTGAAATGTACTCTAGGCTTGCTCTCATCACAAATGAGATTGCCGGCTTAGGAAGTGAAGAGATGACCGATAAATTCATCATCAAGAAGATTCTAAGAGCCTTGGATGGAAAATATGATACCGTGTGCACATTGATTCAAATGATGCCCAATTACAAAGATCTCAAGCCAACGAAGGTGATTGGAAGAATTGTTGCTCATGAGATGTCACTTAAGGATAAAGAGGAACTTCACAACAAATCAAGTGGTGCCTATAAAGCCTCATGTGAAGCCCCTACATCATCAAGTGAGAAACAAGACTTCAATGAAGAATTGAGCTTAATGGTGAAGAACTTCAACAAGTTCTACAAAAGTAGAAGCAAAGATAGAAGCTCCAAGTCAAGGTCCTACAATGACAAAAGATCTTCTAGTCGAGAGCGAAACTGCTACAATTATGGAAGACCCGGACACTATTCCAATGAGTGTACGGCTCCCTACAAGAGAAGAGAAGATTCTCCAAAAAGAACAAGCAAAGGATCACCACCAAGAGAGAGAAGGAGTAGAGATGATCGTTATGAACGAAGATACTCACGTAGAAGCAAGGATTCAGAAAGGAAGGAAAAATCATTAAGGAGCTACACAAGACGAAAACATCAAGCTCATGTTGGTGAATGGGTATCCGGCTCCGACTCCGACAGCCACTCTGAGAGAAGTTATTACTCCGACTCCGAAGATACTCAAGATGAAGGTGTTGCCGGTCTAGCACTTGTGTCAACCAACTCCTATGACATATTTGACTCACCAAATGAAGGAATTGGAAGATGCTTCATGGCCAAAGGTCCTAAGGTAACACACCCCGAGTATGTTGATTTCAATAGTGATGAAGATGACTTGTTAGGTGATGATTTGCTTGGTGACAACTCTAGTGATGAATACTATGATGAAATATCAATTAAACACGCTAATCAAGATAAAACGAATGACAATGATAAGGATAAGATTGAGGCCCTAACTAAAGAACTAAACACTCTTAAGTTAGCTCATGAAACCATCTTCGAAGATCATCGAGAACTTTTAAGAGCTCATGAGAAATTACGCTTTGAAAAGCTCAATCTTGAGCAAGAGCATGAGTTCTTAAAGGCAATAAATGATGATCTCCGCAAGAAAAGTTCTTCTTACATTGCCAAGCGTTTACTCTTATCCACTTACATGCCTCAAGTCAAGTCTAGTAACAAGAAAGATTCTTCCTCTAGTAGTAACAATGATCATGCTAAATCCAATATTGTTGCTTCTAGTAGCTCTCTTGATTCCACTAATGATTCTCTTAGCCAAGTTACACTTGAGCAAGAAAATAGCTTATTGAAGGGAATTATAGAGAAAGGAGTGTACAAAAGCCTTGCTGGGAGTAAGCAATTCGAGGAAATTGTGCGCAAGCAAGGAATGCACCGGAAGAATCAAGGTGTTGGTTTTGAGCGAAAGTTCAATGCCAATGGAGTTGAGTGGGAAGAAGATCAATACCCCAAGACAAAGTTTGTCCCTCAACAAGAGAAGTATACTTCTTTCAAGGGGACACAAGCTCAAGATGATCTTCTACCACAAGACTACAAGCAAAAAGGCAAGGACAAGCTTCAAGAGGAAATTGATGCATTTGAAGAAGCTCCAAAGAACTTAGCCAAGTGGATTCCCAAGACTACTTCAAGTTCCACTTCATCAAGTACGACTACAACTCCAAGGATTCCCATCAAGATGATGTGGATCCAAAAGAAGAAGAACTAGAGAGTTCTTGAGGGTGACTCCACCAACATACTTCACTCTTATCATTTTGGCAAGAACAAGTGCAATCAACTTCCACATCTTGCACTAGTTCAAGGAGTCACAAACCCTCTTGTTGGTAAGACAAGGGACAAGGTAACCTAAAAGTTTTCATGGACATCATCTTTGTGTGTATCACTCTATGTCTATGGATATCCTTGTTTGTTCCTTGTGGGACTAACCCATGTAGGTATTGAAAGTGCAATTCACTCAAATGGATAGCTCCAAGAGATCTACATCAACATTGAGCATCCACATCTTCAATATCTACATGAAGTCATCATCGACAAAACCCAAGGTTAGTTCATCCCTCTTAGGGGGGATATCACATCTAGGGGGAGCTTTACTCTAAGACTTGAGCTAAAGCAACTCTAAAGATGTGAACAAATCAATGCTTTATGTAAAAGTGGTAACCCCACTTGAGCTTAAACGATGAGTATGACCTATGATCAAGTGTTCTCACTTGACTCCTAAGTCAATATACTCATATATAGATGACCTTGTCATCGCAAATTGCTTGATAGATGCTAGAATTGGTTGTGCATGCCTTGCCACATATTTCATTTGCCATCTTATTGTGTGAGCATGCTGGTTGCATATTTTACTCATTCGAGGACATCCACTTGTTGTTTTGATTGTTCGGTTTTATCTTCTTTTGCCAAGTGGATGGACAAGAATGCCTAAGAACCTCCTCTAGCTATCTATGCTTTCCTCGTCTCAAACTCTATTCATGCTGCATCACAAAATTTGATCAAGTCAGATTCGAACCACTCTGTGTGAGGAGCGCTCGGAGTCCCCGATTCGTCATAGACTTAAACTTCCAAAACCTCTTTATGATTCTCGGTCTGACCGATACTCCACTTTCGGTCCTACCGAGATCATTAAGTTGATCTAGGTTTTTGATCTCGGTGCAACCGATTTGAACATTTCGGTCACACCGAGTTTCAGTAACTGCTTGCAGTTATGAATCTCGGTGCCACCGAGTTGTTCCACTCGGTCACACCGACAGGGTCGGGCTATATATAGTCACGGGCAAAATTTTGGAAATTTCTCCGAACCCCTCGCCCGCGCGATAGCCTGCTCTGCCCTCGTGGTCTCCGGATCATCTTCTCGCCGCCAGCAGCCTCCAGTCGCTGGTCTCTGTCGCCGTCAACGGGAATTCTGCCCCGCCGTTGCCGCCGTAGCAAGTCCCCTCCGAACTAGGATATGGACTTGATCTTTGTGCTATTCCCCAATCTGATTCCTAGCACATTGTGATCATATTGATTCTAGCCACGATTGAAACACTCCTATCCAGTCAAAACGCTCATAGATTAGGTTTGATTCAAAAATTCTAGGTTTTGGTTTCCGCCGAAACTATCTCGGACCCACCGAGTTGAAAAACTCGGTCCCACCGATTTGGCTTATGCCATTGCACAAGTGAGACTCGGTCTGACCAAGAATTACTTATCGGTGTGACCGATTTTTGAACTTAGTGAAACCCTAGCAGTCTCGGTGCCACCGAACTATGACTCGGTCCTACCGAGTTCACTAGTTTAGGTTCCAAAACTGCTTCGGTATCACCGAGTTTGAAAATCGGTAGATCCGAGATGATTTCAGTGGGAAACTAAAACTAAGTTTTTGGATCATTCTTTTGCAAAAATCTCTACATTTTGTGATGCTCATCCTTTCTATCTCATCTATAATCTATTCACAGGGTCAGCAGTCAGTTTGCAGCATGTCTAATCAAAGTGATAGCCAAAATATGTCAGAGCAGCAAGTGGTGATGAGTGAGGGCACTAGTCCCTCAAGTTATTCTGATGAAGGCAGCAGGAGCACTCCTAGCAATTTGCCAAAGGCTGCCACGAGACAAAGGAAGAAGAGAACTTCAGACTCTGAAGATGAGGACTATGTGGCAGATGAAGAGGCCACTTCCAAGAGAATTGAGCCAGCTCAGGGCACTAAGCCAGGCCTGAAAATCAAAAGGCCAGCAGGCAGGCAACCAATGTCAAAGGCCAGAATGTCAACTGAGAAGCCCATAGAGCCAGTTGCAGTTGAGGGCAAGAAAAGGAAGGAAAGGGTGAAGAAGACTGTTGCTAGAGTGCTTGGCAAAGCTTCCATCATGGAAGAGGAAGAAGAAGAAGAGGCAGCTGCACTAGTGCCCAAGGCACCCAAGCTAATGGGAGATGCCATAAAATCAGGGGGAGCTGCTTCCAAGGCCAAGCCAGCTCCAAAGCCAAAGCCTAAGAGAAATACAAGGAGCATTCCTGCAGCTGAGAAGAACAAGGCCCCAGTGCCTGAGACTGTTGCTGAGGATGAGGAAGAGAATGTCCTGAGAAAGCTAAAGCCCAAGATCCCAGACCACAACGATGCTCATCCTGTGGCTGAGGACATGAAGCTCAGGAGAGATTCAGGGCTGAGGAAATGGAGAGAAGCAGACCCATATGCTTCAAGGAGAAGGACAACAGTGGACTACAGATTTCACACCAAGGAGCAGCAAGATTTCTATGAGACTGTGCTGCTAGATAAGAAGCCCATTGTATGTGATATGAGATGGGTCGACTGGGAATATATCAAGAAAAACGAAGAGCACTATCCTGGAGTGCAAGACAGCTTCATAGCTTGTGGAGTAGCTGACTTTGTTGGGCAGAAGCTCACAAAGTGGAACGAGGAGCTTATCATGCAGTTCTACTCCACGGCTCACTTTTATCCAGATGGGAGGATCACATGGATATATGAGGGTACAAGGTACCAATCCACAGTTACTGAGTGGGCACAGATCATTAATGCCCCAGAGGAGCAAGATGATGACTTGGATATCTATGCCAAGAAGAAGATGGACCATAACTCCATGTCCAATATGTACAAGGAAATTCCCAATGAAGCTCTTGACACCTTCAAATTTGGGTCTGTGCATTACCTTCTGTCAGAACTGCCTACGATCAATTGGATACTAAGGCACACCTTACTGCCCAAGTCTTGAGATCACAAGATGATCAGAGGCCATGCTATCAACTTGCTACATGTGTTTGATGTGCCTCAGAAGTTCAAGGTGATGAGCCTCATAGTGGAAACTATCAAGAGGACTGCAGCAGATCAGAAGAGGAGCTGCGGATATGCCCCTCAAATTCAGGATCTCATCAACTCTAAGATGGGCACGGGCATATATCTATTGGACAAGGAACACCTGCCCATCCGTCCAGATTTCGAGGACAATTAAGTTGTCATGACTGAGAACGAGCCATCATCTGCCCAAGCATTTGCAAAGAAGGAGAAGGCGAGGAAGGAGAAAGCTGCCAAGATGCCTACTCAAGAGGAGGCATCTGAGTATTTCTTGAAGACCAAACAAGAGCAGCTTGGTTACTTGATTGCATCCACGCTAAGGATTGAGCAAAGTCTGGCCACCCTCACTCAGAATCAGCAGAGCCTAGAGAGAATCATGGAACAAAAATTCTATGACTTGGATGTCAAAGTAACGGAAGTTCAGTCTGCAGTGGAGCAGCTCCAGGAGGACATGCAGGAGAGAAGAGGCAGGACTACCACTGCCTTTGCCAGAGTGCCAAGAGGTCTGAGGTCGTCTGCCGTGCCAGTTGCTGACACCAGAGCCACCACTTCAGCACCAGCTACAGCCTCAGCTCCATCATCTACTTCAGCTCCAACTCCAGCGTCTACTTCAGCATCTACCGAAGCCTTCGTCCTTGGAGTGATTCGAACTCCACCACCTCCAGAAGATCAAGCCTGAGCGTCGATTTAGCACTATGCATTTTCTAGGAACTTTTTGGTAACTTGTTGCCAAAGGGGGAGAAGATGTATAGATCATAGGCTTCGAGAGAGAGAGAGTGTTGCTTTTCTCTCTTGCTTTATTTGGTGTTTTTTCAAACTTGTTTGCTTTTGAGTGCTTGAGATACTACGTCATTACTTGTGAGACATTGATGATCATGTGTTTGATCATAAGCTACACTTAATGCTTGCTTAATACTATTATCCTATCTATCTTGTGTGATCATTCACTTTTCTTGGTGATGAGTGCATGTATTTCATTCTTATCATTTTGAGCGCTCCACCAAGATGTATGTGACATGGAAGAGTAACCCATGACTCTAACTCTTTGTGCATTTGCAGTCCAAAGCAAATTTTAAATATGCACAAATTTAGGGGGAGCTCTTACTTATCACATACTTCTCAAAGCGACGATATATTTCATGCTTATTATCATTTGTCGAAGCTTTGATCTATATGTTGTCATCAATTACCAAAAAGGGGGGAGATTGAAAGTGCAACTATCCCTAGGCGGTTTTGGTAATTCATAACAACATATAGCTCATTGAGCTAATGCTATTCCAAGATGATTATTTTAGGAAAGCTCAATGATTGGCATGGCATGGATGTGAAAGTGGAACCCTCAAAATGCTAAGGACAAAGGATTGGCTCAAGCTCAAAAGCTCAAGACTCTTCATTTTATATTTTAGTGATCCAAGATCACATTGAGTCTTTAGGAAAAGCCAATACTATCAAGGAGGGATGAGGTGTTGCTTAATGAGCCTCTTGCTTCATGTGCTTAGTGATATGCTCCAAAACCCTCAATTACTTTCCCATATCCACATATGACCTAAACCCTAAGCCAAACTCGGTCCTACCGATTCTTCCTATCCGGCGCCACCGAGTTTCACTTGTCATTAGCCACTGCCAAACCCTAGCAATTCGGTTCTACCGATAAGGATCTCGGTCTCACCGAGATGGGGTTGCAAACTCTCTGTTTCCCTTTCGTAACTTTTCGGTCTCACCGAAAGAGCAAATTGGTCCCACCGAGATTGCAATGTAAACTCAGTGTTTCCCCTTTGTAACTTTTCGGTCTCACCGAGTTCCACTCGGTCTCACCGAAAGAGCAAATTGGTCCCACCGAGTTTGCCTGACCAACTCTCTGGTTAGCTAATTACCAAATTCGGTCACCGAGTTTGTGTAATCGGTCTCACCGAGATTATGTTATGCCCAAACCCTAGCCATATCGGTCCTACCGAGTTGCATATCAGTCCCACCGAAAATCTCTAACGGTCACTAGGTTTACATTTTTGGTCCGACCGAGTTTATTGATTCGGTCCCACCGAGATTGGAAAACTGTGTAACGGTTGGATTTTGTGTGGAGGCTATATATACCCCTCCACCTTCTTCTCATTCGAGGAGAGAGCCATCAGAACACACACACCATTCCAACTCATATGTTCTGAGAGAGAACCACCTACTCATGTGTTGAGACCAAGATATTCCATTCCTACCATATGAATCTTGATCTCTAGCCTTCCCAAGTTGCTTTCCACTCAAATCTTCTTTCCACCAAATCCAAATCCTATGAGAGAGAGTTGAGTGTTGGGGAGACTATCATTTGAAGCACAAGAGCAAGGAGTTCATTACCTACACACCATTTGTTACTTCTTGGAGAGTGGTGTCTCCTAGATTGGCTAGGTGTCACTTGGGAGCCTCCGACAAGATTGTGGAGTTGAACCAAGGAGTTTGTAAGGGAAAGGAGATCGCCTACTTCAGGAAGATCTACCGCTAGTGAGGCAAGTCCTGTGTGGGCAATGGCCATGGTGGGATAGACAAGGTTGCTTCTTCGTGGACCCTTTGTGGGTGGTTGCTTCTTCGTGGACCCTTCGTGGGTGGAGCCCTGTGTGGACTCGCGCAACTGTTACCCTTGGGTGGAGCCCTGTGTGGACTCGCGCAACCGTTACCCTTCGTGGGTTGAAGTCTCCATCAACGTGGATGTAGGATAGCACCACCTATCCGAACCACGGGAAAAACATCCGTGTCTCCAATTACGTTTGAATTCTCCAAACCCTTCCCTTTACATTCTTGCAAGTTGCATGCTTTACTTTCCGCTGCCTATACACTCTTTGCATGCTTGATTGAATTATGTGATGATTGCTTGACTTGTCCTAAATTAGCTAAAATCTGCCAAGAACTAAAATTGGGAAAAGGTTAAGTTTTTATTTGGTCAAGTAGTCTAATCACCCCCCCTCTAGGCATACTTTCGATCCTACAACAGCGAAGATATGTCAACAACAGGATATGTATTTTCTAAGTACTAAGCTTATAACAAATTATGCACTTCGTACTTGGGGGCTGATGCCTATTTGCTCTATCACCAATACATCTTTTATAAGTCTCCAAAACAATGCAAGCATTATCCTTGACACTTGGGGGCTAATGTACATCTGTTCAAAACGGACGCATGGATTCAAGACCCGGATTACCTCGCAAAGCTAAACCGGCCTTTGGGGGCTACACTGAGGAAAGCTAATTAATTACATTGGTAAAGTATCGGGTTTGTTTTCGCTAAGGACCTGACATTTTGAGGGTCAGCAGGAGAGGATTAAAAGTATTACGAAGTCCCGGTTTAAGATTAACATCATAAAACGGCCCTTGGGGGCTACTTGGGATAGTGTTTCAACTTTAGAATCAAGAAATAAAGGGAGATGAAAATACCTCATAGCGTTCCTTCATCAAGTTTACCAAACCGGCCTCATAATCTCGGTTTGAGTGCAGACGGTTTAAAAAACCAGAATGGAGTTCTTCAGCGCTAAGATGAGCATAACTTGACAAATCAGTGCTCCATTTACCCTTCTCCATGGCAGCACGCTCTTCTTTGGCGCTATGTTTGGCCAAGATTACAAGATGGCCAGGAGAGCTGTGGCCCATGCCAGTAATGGTAACATCATCTCCTTGGCCTTCAGTAGTTTTTGCAGGTGATGATGGAGTATCAGTATCTCTCATCGGACTAGCTCGGTTTGGAGCCGCCGATTCAGTGTCAGGCATAGCAGGATCAACTTCTGGTTGTTCATCAATATTCTGGTCTTGAAGGGGCGGTTCATAAAAGGTAGCTTCAGGATGAGGACCCTCCGGTTCACGAGTTTGGTCCGGTTCATCTATTTGCTCTTCTTTAAAAACCGCCTGGTCTTCTGACGGATTATTGACCCGAGTTTTCTTGCTGGGTCTGGCTTTGGCTCTGTAAACAAAATTAAAAGAGGTTTAGCATCTTATTCAAGATTTGCAACGCGTTTGAAGAAAGGATTTAAAGGCTTACCCAGCTACAGTTTTAAGAGGAGGGAGTTGGGTTGTTGTTGACTTGCCAGAAGATGAGGGAGGTGTCACCTGATAATTTGAATCGGACGGATTAAGAGGTTGTCTGAAATAACCTGCCTTGGGATAAGAATTGTCAGAAGTGGGAGAGACTTCAGATCGGCGCTTCCGAACCGGGGTATCAGGTAAACCAGCCGAAGTGACCTGTTGGCCGCTATGTCGGGTTGTCCGGCGAGCTTCATGCTGTTGCGTCTTCAAAATAAATGTTGGATCCAAGTAAGCAAGAGGATGAGAAAAGCTTACTTTCCGGACCGCTTGACGAGTTTTTTGGGTTGCATAGAGTCTGAACTGGAAGAAAGGGTAATTGCCTCTACATCATTAGCCTGGCTGCCTTCTACGTCCTCCTGATAAAGATCATTGTTAATGAGGTGCACGAAAAGGGAGCCAAGTGAGTCAAGTTCTACCTCAACTTCCGGATCATCTGCATCTTCATCAAGTTCCATGTTGATCCGGTCAGTTGTTTTCCGCTTTGAGGTACACTTGACGGCTTTGGTTTTGGGACGGATGGCTTTGCTGCTTTATCTGTGGATTTCTGTTTCCAGAAGGGATCATCACCCTGTTTATACACAAACAGAAGGAAGTTTACAAGTTGAACAATTTAAAGATATCAAAGATAAAAAGGAAGCATAGTGCTTACAACAGGCGGTTTATTTTGAGTGTAGAAGGGGTTCAAGCCGGTTTGGCGACAGACTGATTCCGGTTCATTCAAAATTTTCTTGACACTTTCAGTGACCTCTTCATCGGTCACCTGAATGTTGATGTGGTGTTGCGGGTCTTCTAATTCACCGGTGTACTCACACATTAAACCGGGGCGGTGGCTTAGTGGCAAGACGCTCCAAGATATCCAGCAACACACAAAATCAACACCTGTTAAACCGTTGGCCATAAAGGCCCGGAGCTTGGCGAGTTGAGGGGCATATTTGGCCCGTTCCACAGAACTTAAACATTGCGGCATCGGATGAGTGTTGGAAAGCCGGTGATCATGGTAACCTGGAGGAGGGTTCTCATCTTCAGGAGAGGTATCTATGCAATAGAACCAAGTCTGGTTCCATTCCTTAGGGTGACTGTGCAGTTTGGCATGAGGGAATTCAACTTCTTTCCGCTTTTGAACAGAAACACCACCAAGTTCAGTGTTGGGACCGTTTACAAATTCTGTACGCTGGTTCAGATGAAAAAAGTCTCGGAACAGCTCAGCAGTTGGTTCTTCTTGTAAATACACTTCACAGAAGACTTGGAAATTGCATAGATTGGACACCGAGTTGGGTCCGATATCTTGAGGATGGAGTTGCAAACTGGCAAGCACATCTTGGAAAAATTTCGACCCGGGCGGTTTGAAACCACGACCTATGTGGTCGACAAAGACCACTACCTCACCCTGCCTCGGGGTAGGAGGATTCTCTGTTCCTGGAACTCGCCATCAAATTTCAGTTTTCTTAGGCAAGGTGCCGACATTGACCATTCCGTTCAACTGTTCTGCAGTGACCCGGGAACGAGCCCAGTTACAAGCAAAAAATTGTTTGGCCATTATGAAACAAAATGCTGAAAAAGAAATACCGGTTTACAGATCATTCATGGTGGTACGCAAGATGCAATGGATTAAAAATATACATATATGTTAAGTTGCGTAAACCGGAAACTGATACAATAATGAATGACAAGGTCATACCCAGGGTATACATGTGTTGTTAAACCGGACTGTTACAATGAATGTAAAGGAGGTTTGCCGGTTTAGCAGGGGACTAATGGTATGAGATAGATTGTTTTTACAAGGGTAAACCGTCTATATGGTAAAGAGGATACAGATCTAAGGTGAAAAAGGGCTAAGTAAGGTAAAACAGATTTCACAGTTTGACATGGGAATTTCAGATCTACCGTGTGTTGGATAATCAAAATATATTCTGTTCTAGTCTCAAGCGCTCAAAAGGTTCAGTAAGTTCAGATGAGTTTGATATCAAGCAGATGCCTTTACAAGAAGAAAGGAGTTTAAGCTACAAAGGGCGCTGAAAACAATCAAATCTAACTAGCCATTGGTGTTACTAAAGGAGGAACAACTTCAGGTTATGAAGAACACTGAACCCTAATGGCGGATCTGGGGTGAGGAGAAGAGGAACTTAGTGGTGCAGGAAGAAGCAGCGGAGGATCACCGCGTATCTCTGGTAATGGTCAGGTTGATGCAGCGGCCTTTGTCGAAGCAGAGGTGAAGCTCGGTGATGGCGGCGGCGCTCAGGGGCAGAGATATCGCGAGGAGGAAGAAGAAGTGAAGGATACAAAGGGGAAAAAGGAGAAGGACCTATGGTCCTATTTATAAGGCGAAGCGATAAAGCAACAAGTGCGGGAATCGAGGAGCTCAAAAGTGGATAGTTAATAATGGTGTCGCCTCGATGACTGGATATGCATTAATGAAGGTAATCTTCAGCTTCAACGGATAGATGACGTCAGGGCGGTTTATCATGATCCTGGAGTATGACGTCACGCCGATTTACAAGATCAAGGTGAAGATGCAAAGGAGGAGTTTTTTCTAAGTATTGAAGATTGACATGAACAAGTTCAAACCAATCTGGGGCCTAATGTTGGGGATATTACTGTTGGGCGTAAACCGGCCAGGAGTAGCCGGATTAACTTTATGAAGGTTAGAAGCCCATGAAGACGTAAGAATGATGGCGCGTTATGAAGGCCCAAGGCCCAAAGGTGAGTTAAGGCCTGTAGATGTAAACCGACCTTATTATGTAACTTGCATTGTAAGATAGGAAGTATAGAGACCGAACCGGACACGTTTATGATCCGGTTTCGAGACTCTGTAAACCAGCGGGCGTCAACCTATGTATATAAAGGGACGACCCGGCAGCGGTTTAGGGACGAGAGACAACAACTCGAGAGCCAGTCAAAGCGGATTCGCTCCCTGGTCATCGAAACCCTAGCAATACCAATCACAACTAGACGTAGGCTTTACCTTCATTGAAGGGGCCGGACTAGTATAAAACTCCCTGTGTCCCCTTGTCCGGTTTAACCCCTTTAAGCTAACCCGTTGCGATGTGTAACGCCCCGTGACCAATGTGCTAGGTGTCCTCTAGTTATTCGTTGTTGTTGCCTTGTCATTGCTTGCGTGTCATGCATTGCATATCATTTCATCATGTGCATTTCATTTGCATATGTGTTCGTCGCATGCATCCGAGCATTTTCCCCATTGTCCGTTTTGCAATCCGGCGCTCCTATGTCACCCGGTGTCCCTTTCTACCTCTTTTCACGTGCGGGTGTTAAACGTTTCCGGATTGGACCGAGACTTGCCAAGCGGCCTTGGTTTACTACCGGTAGACCGCCTGTCAAGTTTCGTACCATTTGGACTTCGTTTGATGCTCCAACGGTTAACCGAGGGACCGAGAAGGCCTCTTGTGTGTTGCAGCCCAAAACCCCTCCATTTTCTCCCAAAACCCACCTAAACCTCCTCCATCATCTCGGTCGTTCGATCACGATCGCGTGGCCGAAAACCGCACCTCATTTGGACACTCCTAGCTCCCTCTATGCCTATAAATACACCCCCCTCCGAAATTCCTGCTTCCCCTTCCCCAAAACCCTAGATCCACCTCCCCGCGCCGCCAGACACGTCCTCACCGCGCCGGACATGTCCACCGCGCCCCTCCACGTCGCTCCGTCCAATCAGTGACCGCCACGTCAGCTCCGCCGCCCCTCTCCTCCACTCGCGCACCGCCACCTGGCCTCCTGCCTCCTCCCCGCCGCCACGGCCCGCCGGGCCCAGGACAGGCCCGCCCGGGCCCGATCTTGCCACGCCGCCTCCGTTCGAGCGCGCCCGAGCCGCCCGAGATCCCCACCGGCGAAGCCGTGCCGCTCTCCGCCGGCGATAGCCACCGACCATCGCCGGGTTCCGCGCCCCACCGCCTCCGCCGTGCGCCGCCGCCCCTTCGCCGCTCCGCCCGCCGCCGGCGCCCCGCGACGCCTCCTGGCCGGCGCCGCCCGCAGCGCGCCTCCTCGCTGGACCCGCTCTCCGCCGCCGTCTCCCACGCCTCCGGCCACCTCGCCGTCGCCGGACCCGATCCGCTCCAGATCTGGTCGGGTGGACCAGATCCACCACTTCGCCCATCCAAACGGTCCCTCCGATCTAGATCCGCGTCGTCCCGCACCGCGCCATCCCGCGTTGACTTTTCGCGGAGGTATAATTTCTACTAAGTTCCCGAAATTTCCAGATTCAAATGCCCATGTTCATCATGTCGTAACTTTGCATCGGTAGCTCCGATTCATGCATATAGCATATCAAAATGTTCGTCTCAGAGAGTACATCATTTCATCTCATTGCATCATTTTCATTTGATTTCATCTTGATGCCCGAAATGCTGTTGGAAGAGTGCTATTTGAGATGATTGTCAGATCTACTGCTTCAATTAGATATTTGTCATTTTTGCCATGATTATTGTGTGCATGATATGCCCCTGAGCTCTTCATGAGTTTTGTTATATGCTTTGCCATCTATCCAGAGGTGCTATCCATGTATTTTTGTGATATGTGTGGTGACTAGCACAAGCTTGCAAAGTGGTGCATTCGTTAATGCTGATTTCAGGGACTTAGCAATTCCACTAAGTCCTTGATCTGTTTATATCAATATGCCATATGTTCATGTTGTTTCCTAGTGATCTGTGCCTCTTTTGAGGATGATCAGTAAGGATGTTTTGTTAATCTTGTAGTGCTCTATCCATCCATGTCTTTGTTTGCAATTATGGAGCACCCTAGCTTGAGTCAATCGAGCTCTACTTTTGCTATTTCGTGAATCTGGGCAGATCGTCTACTTGTTAGCGATTTTGCCGAGGATGTTGTAGTTGATCCGTGCATGCTATGTTATTGTTCTTGCCATGTCTAGCTTGTATAATGTGTATTCTTGATGGGTGTATGCTTAGATTGTATTTACATGCTTTGTAGGGAGTGCATCGAGCTCGTAAACATGCCTTCTTGATATCTGATTTGCATGCTCCAGTTTTTCTCTAAGTCTGTGATCTGATTATGTTTTTGCCATGTTCGCATGCTTGCAATTGTAGTTTCTGATCCCTTTTGGCTCAAGGTCACTAAGGGACTTTTGTCAAGCTCTTTGAGTAGCTCCATGCCATGTCTTGATTTTCCATGTTCAGACCCTGTAGCATATAGTTTTCACGCTCCAAAGTGTGCTACCTGATCTAAAATTCCAGATAAGTGTTAATTTCAGCAAGTATGAAATCTGTTTGCCAAATGCATTTTTGCCATGCTTGTTTGAACCTGTTAATGGATGAATTGGCCGTAGCTCAGTGTTCCTCTTTTGTTAAGCATCATGTATGGATCCCTGCCATGTATTTTGTTGCCATGTTTGAGTGCTGTAGCATGTTCATCTTGTTGCATTTATATGGCTACTTGCTGTACATCGCAGACCGGTGCCATATTTGAATTGCTTGCCATTTCCAAACCGTAACTCCGATTCCGGTGTTCTTTATATCGTTTTCAAGCGATTTCATCTCACCTTTCCAGTGGCACACTTGGATTCCCATGTTGAGGCCAGGTTCATTCGTTTCTTGTTAAATCATGCATATGCATCGCATACCGCATCCCGCATATCATACCATGTTCATGTGTTGGTTGTTTACTATGTTGTGTGCTTCTTTCCGGTGTTTGCTTCTTCGGGTTGGTTCCGGTAACATCGCGTTTGTGAGGACCTGTTCGTCTACATCCAGTTGTCTTCTTCATGGACTCGTTCTTCTTCTTTGCAGGATTCCAGGCAAGATGATCATACCCTCGAAATCACTTCTATCTTTGCTTGCTAGTTGCTCGCTCTTTTGCTATGCCTATGCTGCGATACCTACCACTTGCTTATCATGCCTCCCATATTGTTGAGCCAAGCCTCTAACCCACCTTGTCCTAGCAAACCGTTGTTTGGCTATGTTACCGCTTTGCTCAGCCCCTCTTATAGCGTTGTTAGTTGCAGGTGAAGATTGAAGTGTTGGGGAACGTTGCAGAAAACAAAAATTTTCCTACGGTTTCACCAAGATCCATCTATGAGTTCATCTAGCAACGAGTGATCGGATTGCATCTACATACCTTTGTAGATCACGCGCGGAAGCGTTCAAAGAACGGGGATGAGGAAGTCGTACTCGACGTGATCCAAATCACCGGAGATCCTAGCGCCGAACGGACGGCACCTCCGTGTTCAACACACGTACGGTCAGCGTGACGTCTCCTCCTTCTTGACCCAGCAAGGGGAAGGAGAGGTTGAGGAAGATGGCTCCAGCAGCAGCATGACGGCGTGGTGGTGGTGGAGCTGCAGTACTCCGTCAGGGCTTCGCCGAGCTCTACGGAGGAGGAGGAGGTGTTGGAGAGGGAGAGGGAGGCGCCAAGGCTTAGGTGTGGCTGCCCTCCCTTCCCCCCACTATATATAGGGCCAAGGGAGAGGGGGGGGGCGCAGCCTTGGCCCTTCCTCCAAGGAAGGGTGCGGCCAGGGAGGAGTCCATCCTCCCCAAGGCACCTAGGAGGTGCCTTCCCCCTTTAGGACTCTTCCTTTCCCTTATCTCTTGGCGCATGGGCCTCTTGGGGCTGGTGCCCTTGGCCCATATAGGCCAAGGCGCACACCCCTATAGCCCATGTGGCCCCTGGGGCAGGTGGACCCCCTTGGTCGACCCCCAGACCCCTTTCGGCACTCCCGGTACAATACCGATAATGCGCGAAACCTTTCCGGCGACCAAAACAAGACTTCCCATATATAATTCTTTACCTCCGGACCATTCCGGAACTCCTCGTGACGTTCGGGATCTCATCCGGGACTCCGAACAACATTCGGGTTACTGCATATACATATCCCTACAACCCTAGCGTCACCGAACCTTAAGTGTGTAGACCCTACGGGTTCGGGAGACATGTAGACATGACCGAGATCGCTCTCCGGTCAATAACCAACAACGGGATCTGGATACCCATGTTGGCTCCCACATGCTCCTCGATGATCTCATCGGATGAACCACGATGTCGAGGATTCAAGCAACCCCGTATACAATTCCCTTCGTCAACCGATATGTTACTTGCCCGAGATTCGATCGTCGGTATCCCAATACCTCGTTCAATCTCGTTACCGGCAAGTCACTTTACTCGTACCATAATGCATGATCCCGTGACCAGACACTTGGTCACTTTGAGCTCATAATGATGATGCATTACCGAATGGGCCCAGTGATACCTCTCCGTCACACGGAGTGACAAATCCCAGTCTTGATCCGTGTCAACCCAACAGACACTTTTGGAGATACCCGTAGTATACCTTTATAGTCACCCAGTTACGTTGTGACGTTTGGTACACCCAAAGCACTCCTATGGTATCCGGGAGTTACACGATCTCATGGTCTAAGGAAAAGATACTTGACATTGGAAAACTCTAGCAAACGAACTATACGATCTTGTGCTATGTTTAGGATTGGGTCTTGTCCATCACATCATTCTCCTAATGATGTGATCTCGTTATCAATGACATCCAATGTCCATAGTCAGGAAACCATGACTATCTATTGATCAACGAGCTAGTCAACTAGAGGCTTACTAGGGACATGTTAGTGTCTTTTATTCACACATGTATTACGATTTCCGGATAACACAATTATAGCATGAATAAAGACAATTATCATGAATAAGGAAATATAATAATAATGCTTTTATTATTGCCTCTAGGGCATATTTCCAACAGTCTCCCACTTGCACTAGAGTCAATAATCTAGTTACATTGTGATGAATCGAACACCCATGGAATTCTGGTGTTGATCATGTTTTGCTCTAGGGAGAGGTTTAGTCAACGGATCTGCTACATTCAGGTCCGTATGTACTTTACAAATATCTATGTCTCCATCTTGAACATTTTCACGAATGGAGTTGAAGCGACGCTTGATGTGCCTGGTCTTCTTGTGAAACCTGGGCTCCTTGGCAAGTGCAATAGCTCCAGTGTTGTCACAGAAGAGTTTGATTGGCCCCGACGCATTGGGTATGACTCCTAGGTCGGTGATGAACTCCTTCACCCAAATTGCTTCATGCGCTGCCTCCGAGGCTGCCATGTACTCCGCTTCACATGTAGATCCCGCCACGACGCTCTGCTTGCAACTGCACCAGCTTACTGCCCCACCATTCAAAATATACACATATCCGGTTTGTGACTTGGAGTCATCCAGATCTGTGTCGAAGCTAGCGTTGACGTAACCTTTTACGACGAGCTCTTCGTCACCTCCATAAACGATAAACATTTCCTTAGTCCTTTTCAGGTACTTCAGGATATTCTTGACCGCTGTCCAGTGTTCCTTGCCGGGATTACTTTGGTACCTTCCTACCAAACTTACGGCAAGGTTTACATCAGGTCTGGTACATAGCATGGCATACATAATAGACCCTATGGCTGAGGCATAGGGGATGACACTCATCTCTTCTATATCTCTTGCCGTGGTCGGACATTGAGCTGAGCTCAATTTCACACCTTGCAATACAGGCAAGAACCCCTTCTTAGACTGATCCATATTGAACTTCTTCAATATCTTGTCAAGGTATGTGCTTTGTGAAAGACCTATGAGGCGTCTTGATCCATCTCTGTAGATCTTGATGCCTAATATATAAGCAGCTTCTCCAAGGTCCTTCATTGAAAAACTCTTATTCAAGTAGGCCTTAATGTTGTCCAAAAGCTCTATATCATTTCCCATCAAAAGTATGTCATCTACATATAATATGAAAAATGCTACAGAGCTCCCACTCACTTTCTTGTAAACGCAGGCTTCTCCATAAGTCTGCATAAACCCAAATGCTTTGATCATCTCATCAAAGCGAATGTTCCAACTCCGAGATGCTTGCACCAGCCCATAAATCGAGCGTTGGAGCTTGCACACCTTGTCAGCATATTTAGGATCGACAAAACCTTCCGGCTGCATCATATACAATTCTTCCTTAAGGAAACCATTAAGGAATGCCGTTTTGACGTCCATTTGCCATATCTCATAATCGTAGAATGCGGCAATTGCTAACATGATTCGGACGGACTTTAGCTTCGCTACCGGTGAGAAAGTCTCATCGTAGTCAACCCCTTGAACTTGTCGATAACCCTTAGCGACAAGCCGAGCTTTATAGATGGTCACATTACCATCCGCGTCTGTCTTCTTCTTAAAGATCCCTTTATTTTCTATGGCTCGCCGCTCTACGGGCAAGTCAGTCAAAGTCCATACTTCGTTTTCATACATGGATCCTATCTCGGATTTCATGGCTTCCAGCCATTTGTCGGAATCCGGGCCCGCCATCGCTTCTTCATAGTTCGAAGGTTCACCGTTGTCTAACAACATGATTTCCAAGACAGGGTTGCCGTACCAATCTGGTGCAGAATGTGTCCTTGTGGACCTTCGAATTTCAGTAGGAGCTTGATCAGAAGTATCTTGATCATCATCATTAACTTCCTCTCTAGTCGGTGCAGGCACCTCAGGTACATTTTCTTGAGTTGCGCCATTTTCCGGTTCAAGAGGTAATACTTCATCAAGTTCTACTTTCCTCCCACTTACTTCTTTCGAGAGAAACTCCTTCTCTAGAAAGGATCCATTCTTGGCAACAAAGATCTTGCCTTCGGATCTGAGGTAGAAGGTATACCCAATAATTTCTTTAGGGTATCCTATGAAGACGCATTTTTCCGACTTGGGTTCGAGCTTTTCAGGTTGAAGTTTCTTGACATAAGCATCGCATCCCCAAACTTTTAGAAACGACAGCTTAGGTTTCTTCCCAAACCATAATTCATACGATGTCGTCTCAACGGATTTCGACGGAGCCCTATTTAAAGTGAATGCGGCAGTCTCTAAAGCATAGCCCCAAAAAGATAGCGGTAAATCGGTAAGAGACATCATAGATCGCACCATATCTAATAGAGTGTGATTACGACGTTCGGACACACCATTACGCTGAGGTGTTCCAGGCGGCGTGAGTTGTGAAACTATTCCACATTTTCTTAAGTGTGTGCCAAACTCATGACTCAAGTATTCTCCTCCACGATCTGATCGCAGGAACTTGATTTTCCTGTCATGTTGATTCTCAACCTCACTCTGAAATTCCTTGAACTTTTCAAAGGTCTCAGACTTGTGTTTCATTAAGTAGACATACCCATATCTACTCAAGTCATCAGTGAGGGTGAGAACATAACGATAGCCACCGCGAGCCTCAACACTCATTGGACCGCACACATCAGTATGTATGATTTCCAATAAGTTGGTTGCTCGCTCCATTGTTCCTGAGAACGGAGTCTTGGTCATTTTATCCATGAGGCATGGTTCGCACGTGTCAAATGATTCGTAATCAAGAGACTCTAAAAGTCCATCAGCATGGAGCTTCTTCATGCATTTGACACCTATGTGACCAAGGCGGCAGTGCCACAAGTATGTGGGACTATCATTATCAATCTTACATCTTTTGGTACTCACACTATGAACATGTGTAGCATTACGCTCGAGATTCATTAAGAATAAACCATTCACCATCAGAGCATGACCATAAAACATATCTCTCATATAAATAGAACAACCATTATTCTCGAATTTAAATGAGTAGCCATCTCGAATTAAACGAGATCCTGATACAATGTTCATGCTCGAAGCTGGCACTAAATAACAATTATTAAGGTTTAAAACTAATCCCGAAGGTAAATGTAGAGGTAGCGTGCCGACGGCGATCACATTGACCTTGGAACCATTCCCGACGCGCATCGTCACCTCGTCCTTCGCCAGTCTCCGCTTATTCCGCAGCTCCTGTTTTGAGTTACAAATGTGAGCAACCGCACCGGTATCAAATACCCAGGAGCTACTACGAGTACTAGTAAGGTACACATCAATTACATGTATATCACATATACCTTTCGTTTTGCCGGCCTTCTTGTCCGCTAAGTATTTGGGGCAGTTCCGCTTCCAGTGACCACTTTCCTTGCAATAAAAGCACTAAGTCTCGGGCTTGGGTCCATTCTTTGGCTTCTTCCCGGCAGCTTGCTTGCCGGGTGCGGCAACTCCCTTGCCGTCCTTCTTGAAGGCTTTCTTACCCTTGCCCTTCTTGAACTTAGTGGTTTTATTCACCATCAACACTTGATGTTCCTTTTTGACTTCTACCTCTGCTGATTTCAGCATTGCAAATACTTCAGGAATGGTCTTTTCCATCCCCTGCATATTGAAGTTCATCACAAAGCTCTTGTAGCTCGGTGGAAGCGACTGAAGGATTCTGTCAATGACCGCGTCATCCAGGAGATTAACTCCCAGCTGAGTCAAGCGGTTATGCAACCCAGACATAGTGAGTATGTGCTCACTGACAGAACTGTTTTCCTCCATCTTACAGCTGAAGAACTTGTCAGAGACTTGATATCTCTCGACCCGGGCATGAGCTTGGAAAACCATTTTCAGCTCTTCGAACATCTCATATGCTCCGTGTCTCTCAAAACGCTTTTGGAGCCCCGGCTCTAAGATGTAAAGCATGCCGCACTGAACGAGGGAGTAGTCATCGGTACGTGCCTGCCAAGCATTCATAACGTCTTGTTCTGCACGGAGAACAGGTGCATCACTTAGCGGTGCTTGTAGGACATAATCTTTCTTGGCATCTATGAGGATGATCCTCAGGCTCCGGACCCAGTCCGTGTAGTTGCTTCCATCGTCTTTCAGCTTGGTTTTCTCTAGTAACGCGTTGAAGTTGAGGACTACGTTGGCCATTTGATCTACAAGACATATTGTAAAAAAAATTAGACTAAGTTCATGATAATTAAGTTCATCTAATCAAATTATTCAATGAACTCCCACTTAGATAGACATCCCTCCAGTAATCTAAGTATAACATGATCCGAGTTAACTAGGCCGTGTCCGATCGTCATGTGAGACGGACTAGTCAACATCGGTGAACATCTTCATGTTGATCGAATCTTCTATACGACTCATGCTCGACCTTTTGGTCTTTTGTGTTCCGAGGCCATGTCTGTACATGCTAGGCTCGTCAAGTCAACCTAAGTGTTTGCATGTGTAAATCTGTCTTACACCCATTGTATGTGAACGTTAGAATCTAACACACGATCATCACGTGGTGCTTCGAAACAACAAACTGTCGCAACGGTGCACAGTTAGGGGGAACACTTTCTTGAAATTATTATGAGGGATCATCTTATTTACTACCGTCGTTCTAAGTAAACAAGATGCAGAAACATGATAAACATCACATGCAATCAAAACAATAATAGTGACATGATATGGCCAATATCACATAGCTCCTTTGATCTCCATCTTGGGGCTCCATGATCATATTGTCACTGGCATGACACCATGATCTCCATCATCGTGTCTCCATGAAGTTGCTCGCCAACTATTACTTCTACTACTACGGCTAACGCGTTTAGCAATAAAGTAAAGTAATTTACATGGCGTTTCTCAATGACACACAGGTCATACAAAAATTAAAGACAACTCCTATGGCTCCTGCCGGTTGTCATACTCATCGACATGCAAGTCGTGATTCCTATTACAATAGCATGAACATCTCATACATCACATATATATCATTCATCATTCATCACAACTTTGGCCATATCATATCACAAAGCACTTGCTGCAAAAACAAGTTAGACGTCCTCTAATTGTTGTTGCAAGTTTTACGTGGCTGAAATAGGGTTCTAGCAAGAACGGTTTTTTACCTACGTGAAAGCCACAACGTGATTTGTCAACTTCTATTTACCCTTCATAAGGACCCTTTTCATCAAATCCGCTCCAACTAAAGTGGGAGAGACAGACACCCGCCAGCCACCTTATGCAACTTGTGCATGTTAGTCGGTGGAACCGGTCTCACGTAAGCGTACGTGTAAGGTTGGTCCGGGCCGCTTCATCCCACAATACCGTTGAAGCAAGATAAGACTAGTAGCAGCAAGAAAGTTGACAACATCAACACCCACAACAAATTGTGTTCTACTCGTGCAAAAGAACTACGCATAGACCTAGCTCATGATGCCACTGTTGGGGAATGTTGCAGAAAACAAAATTTTTCCTACGGTTTCACCAAGATCCATCTATGAGTTCATCTAGCAATGAGTGATCGGATTGCATCTACATACCTTTGTAGATCACGCGCGGAAGCGTTCAAAGAACGAGGATAAGGAAGTCATACTCGACGTGATCCAAATCACCGGAGATCCTAGCGCCGAACGGACGGCACCTCCGTGTTCAACACACGTACGGTCAGCGTGACGTCTCCTCCTTCTTGATCCAGCAAGGGGAAGGAGAGGTTGAGGAAGATGGCTCCAGCAGCAGCATGACAATGTGGTGGTGGTGGAGCTGCAGTACTCCGTCAGGGCTTCGCCAAGCTCTACGGAGGAGGAGGAGGTGTTGGAGAGGGAGAGGGAGGCGCCAGGGCTTAGGTGTGGCTGCCCTCCCTTCCCCCCACTATATATAGGGCCAAGGGAGAGGGGGGGGGGGCGCAGCCTTGGTCCTTCCTCCAAGGAAGGGTGCGGCCAGGGAGGAGTCCATCCCCCCCAAGGCACCTAGGAGGTGCCTTCCCCCTTTAGGACTCTTCCTTTCCCTGATCTCTTGGCGCATGGGCCTCTTGGGGCTGGTGCCCTTGGCCCATATAGGCCAAGGTGCACACCCTTACAGCCCATGTGGCCCCCTGGGGCAGGTGGACCCCCTTGGTGGACCCACGGACCCCTTTCGGCACTCCCGGTACAATACCGATAATGCGCGAAACCTTTCCGGCGACCAAAACAAGACTTCCTATATATAATTCTTTACCTCCGGACCATTCCGGAACTCCTCGTGACGTCCGGGATCTCATCCGGGACTCCGAACAACATTCGGGTTACTGCATATACATATCCCTACAACCCTAGCGTCACCGAACCTTAAGTGTGTAGACCCTACGGGTTCGGGAGACATGTAGACATGACCGAGATCGCTCTCTGGTCAATAACCAACAGCAGGATCTGGATACCCATGTTGGCTCCCACATGCTCCTCGATGATCTCATCGGATGAACCACGATGTCGAGGATTCAAGCAACCCCGTATACAATTCCCTTTGTCAATCGGTATGTTACTTGCCCGAGATTCGATCGTCGGTATCCCAATACCTCGTTCAATCTCGTTACCGGCAAGTCACTTTACTCGTACCGTAATGCATGATCCCGTGACTAGACACTTGGTCACTTTGAGCTCATAATGATGATGCATTACCGAGTGGGCCCAGTGATACCTCTCCGTCACACAGAGTGACAAATCCCAGTATTAATCCGTGTCAACCCAACAGACACTTTCGGAGATACCCGTAGTATACCTTTATAGTCACCCAGTTACGTTGTGACATTTGGTACACCCAAAGCACTCCTACGGTATCCGGGAGTTACACGATCTCATGGTCTAAGGAAAAGATACTTGACATTGGAAAACTCTAGCAAACGAACTATACGATCTTGTGCTATGTTTAGGATTGGGTCTTGTCCATCACATCATTCTCCTAATGATGTGATCTCGTTATCAATGACATCCAATGTCCATAGTCAGGAAACCATGACTATCTGTTGATCAACGAGCTAGTCAACTAGAGGCTTACTAGGGACATGTTAGTGTCTTTTATTCACACATGTATTACGATTTCCGGATAACACAATTATAGCATGAATAAAGACAATTATCATGAATAAGGAAATATAATAATAATGCTTTTATTATTGCCTCTAGGGCATATTTCCAACATGAAGTATGTTCCTTGTTGGAGCATGGAGTTGTTGTTCCTTGTTGGAACATGTTTACTTGTTGGGATATCACTATATATCTTATTTAATTAATGCATCTATATACTTGGTAAAGGGTGGAAGGCTCGGCCTTATGCCTGGTGTTTTGTTCCACTCTTGCCGCCCTAGTTTCCGTCATATCGGTGTTATGTTCTCGGATTTTATGTTCCTTACGCGGTTGGGTAATAATGGGAACCCCTTGACAGTTCGCCTTGAGTAAAACTCTTCCAGCAATGCCCAACATTGGTTTTACCATTTGCCACTTAGCCTTTTATTTTCCCTTGGGGGTCGCGCGCCCAAGGGTCATCTTTATTTTAACCACCCCCCCGGGCCAGTGCTTCTCTAAGTGTTGGTCAAACTGAGCGATGTCCGGAGCTACCAGGGGCAACTCTGGGCTGGCCCACCCGATGCCTGGCTCATCTGAGTGTGCCCTGAGAACGAGATATGTGCAGCTCCTATCGGGATTTGTCGGCACATTTGGGTGGTGTTGCTGGATTAGTTTTAACTTGTCGAGGATGTCTTGTAGAACCGGGATACCGAGTCTGATCGGAACGTCTCGGGAGGAGGTCTATTCCTTCGTTGACCGTGAGAGCTTGTCATGGGCTAAGTTGGGACACCCCTGCAGGGATTTGAACTTTTGAAAGCCGTGCCCGCGGTTATGGGCAGATGGGAATTTGTTAATGTCCGGTTGTAGATAACTTGAACCTTAACTTAATTAAAATGAGACAACTGCGTGTGTAACCGTGATGGTCTCTTTCTGGCGGTGTCCGGGAAGTGAACACGGTGTTGGAGTTATGCTTGACGTAGGTTGTTCTAGGATCACTTCTTGATCATAGTTTCTCGATTGTGCTTTGCCTTCTCTTCTCGCTCTCATTTGCGTATGTTAGCCACCATATATTCTAGTCGCTTGCTACAGTTCCACCTCATACCTTTACCTTACCCATAAGCTTAAATAGTCTTGATCGCGAGGGTGCGAGATTGCTGAGTCCCCGTGGCTCACAGATACTTCCAAAACCAGCTTGCATGTGCCGTTGAACCGTGCAGATGACGCAACCAAGCTCAAGGAGGGGCTCGATGAAGATCTTGTCCTTTGTGTTGTTTCATTCTAGTTGTTCAGTAGTGGAGCCCAGTTGGGGTCGATCGGGGACCTTGTCGCATTTGGGGTTTCTTCTTTTATTTTGGGTTCCGTAGTCGGACCTTGATTGTATCTGGATGTTGTAATGCTTTATTCATGTATTTGTGTGAAGTGGCGATTGTAAGCCAACTATGTATCTCTTTCCCTTATGTATTACATGGGTTGTGTGAAGATTACCTCACTTGTGACATTGCTTTCAATGCGGTTATGCCTCTAAGTCGTGCTTCGACACGTAGGAGATATAGCCGCATCGAGGGCGTTACACGATGGCTCCACGATTAAGTCCTTTTACAAGGACATCTGCCGTGACAAACCCACGACAGGTATCATGATGGGATGGCCTTGCGCATGTGTTGGCTTGGCTGGAGCGCACCGACCCTTCTCGGCCACGGAGCCACCTGAACTTAATCTTCGATTTTGTCTTGGTACATTTTTGTACCATTAGGGCCTGGAAAGCCCCTCCACTAACAAAGTGGTGGGGCGATATAGCTTACAACAGAACCCAAAGGAAACATGAAATTAAGACAACTCATTGATTCTTACAAGGAGGGTCCCAAACAAAAAGATAGAAACACAATCGGGTCCTTGTTAGCGTCTACCTGGATTAAACCTCGTCGTCACCCTGGCCGAACCACTTGGGGCAAAAAGTCACCAGGGCTGTAGCACTTGCACGCCATGGCCTCCAAACAAACGCTCAATATTCCTCCATTTGGTGGGATATGCCGGGAGGAATAGGGTTGGCCACCTTTTGATCAGCAGAAATAGAGGAAGGTTAGTGAAGACCCGCTGCCATCTACGGGCGCCCCCACTCCACCATGATCTCCTCTACTGATGAGTGTTACCTCTCGACTAGGAAGGTGTTGCACCCGCAAGTGCAAGGGTTTGCAACAAGCATCAATTTTCCTCTAGTGACCTCAAGATTGATCGAACCAATAGGAGTTTGAGTACACAACTAATGACCAGCATCTGCACACGCAGATAGAATACTACATTGGCCCCCAATGAAACTAGTGACGTTGTCAATCTCACTCTCTTTGCTAGTTATAAGGAATTAAAAGTACAAGTGTACGGAAGTTGATTGCAAAAAGAAAGTAAAGTAAAGAGTAAACTGCAATGGAAAAATTATAAGAAGAAGATGGACCGCGATCCATAGGTTAACTAGTGATTTCTATCCAAAAGATAGCATGGTATGGAGAACAAAATACATTTGAACTTCGATAAAATTGCAATATTATGAGTATGAATATACATGGCATAATAATCATATGAGAGTCATGTATCAATATATGCAAACCGTTATCCAACGACATCTATAGCTAATACTCCACCCCAAGACTGCCATCTAGTATGCATCTCATAGTATTAAGTAAAAAATAGAGTATTGCATTAAGTATGATGACATGAAGTGAATGCTATATTATCTTCACCACGTGTTCAAAGGACAACTACACAACCATCATTTTATCCCTAGTGGCAACAACACAATGCAAGTCTTTTCCACTTTCTATCACTGCGGTAGATTACTTGCAAGATTGAACCCAATTATCATATACAACTCCCTCTTGAAGATCAAACCCGATACTTGTCCAGAGAAAGAAGAATAGATCGAAGAGCATATATACGAATAATAATTATGCTGCAAAGAAGCCAAGTAGATTTCACAAGAATAAATGGATAAATTCGATCATAAAGTGACAATTCATCATATCCCTACAAACACACCAACAAGTTGCATTAGATGGATCACAATCATGTAGGGTAGCTCATGCAACCTTTGTATTGAGAAACATGGGAGAGAAAACCAACAAGCTATTAGTCAAAAGGAAACTACTCATGAGCGAGCATGATGAGCTTCAAGTTGATGGAGATGGACACCGTGATGATTTCTCCCTCTGGCAGAGTATCGAAAAAGGCTCCAGATGGGATCATCATGGAACAGTGAGGTTTGGCAATGGAAATAGAAGAACTTCGATATAATTAGGGTTTTCAGGGACGCTTCTCCACCTCACCTCAGAATGGCTCACCGGAAATAGATGACTCCGTGTCGGTCGTCTATGTGGTTGATCTCAATGCCACACCATTGGCCGGCCTGTCCATCGGGACGCAGAGGAAGCGCCCGTGCTTCCCAACCAACTTACCCAATGCCAGCAACTTGTTTGATGGAATGCCGACCCCAACGCCAAATGACCCGAACTACTTTGATGATCTCATGTAGGAGATGATCAATGAGAGTGACCAAGGGGATGGTGGCAAAGACACTCAAGGCCAAGAGACCGAAGGCCAAGAGAGTGTCAACTTCGAGGAAGAGCCATTATTTAAGGAGGAGCTATCTCATCAAGCCTGGTCACAAAAGAGGCGGCAAAACATGAGGACTGGAGCATACATGGAGGATGAGGACAAGTTGTTTTGCGAGGCTTGGATGGAAATTGGACAATATCCCAAAACCGGCGCCAAGCAAAATGGTTCAACATTTTGGAAGAGGGTCCATGATTTCTTTCATGAACATAGGAAGTTTGAGCCATGCAAATTTTAGAATGACCGGAGTGACGTGTCACTTAAAAAGAGGCGGGGCTTCATCCAGTTGGAGTGCAACAATTTTTGTGGCTCCGATGATCATGTCGTTGCGTGGTCCATGAGTGGCATTGGCATCAAGGACTTGGTATATTATTCGTTCCCCTCTTCATATGAGCACATACCGTCCTCCTATGCATAAAATATATCTTGTTGGTTTCATCTATATATGTAGGTGTTTCAAGCTTTGAAAACCTTAATGGGTGAACATGGGGTCAAACCATTTACCTTGACCAATTGTTGGATGAAAATCAACGAGTGCCCAAAGTGTAAGGACCAATATGTGGCCCAAAAAAGGTGGGGGGTCATTGGTCATCGACCCAAGTGAGAAGAGACGAGCGAGAAGACCAACTCCAAGGTGGATACAAAGTGTGATGCTTCGAGACCTTCCTTGCAAGAAACTTTGAAGTGGTTCATAGCCCAAAAGGAGGTGTCAAGTGAGAAGAGGGAAGAGAGGAAGTTCCAAGAGAAAGAGGAGGCCATGAAGAACTTATTTGACCTATAAAAGAAGAAACTCGAGATCGATGACGCTAATGCTCGGCCAAGAGCCAAGGAAGTGAAGGTGAAGCAAAAGCAGGTGGAGCTTGCACTAATCTTCAAGGAAGTGGAGATCATGGTGGCCAACTTGAGCAACATGCCCCCCAAAAAGTGGGTTTGGTTTGAGAGGAAACAAAAGTTCATGATGGATTGAGATGCGTAATCATGCCAGAGATGCATGAACTATAGTCGTGGCACTTGCGGGGCTCGTGCGATTTTATTTTGGTGCAATGTTGTATGTCGACATGACATACGGTACTATGCAAAAAAATGCTAGATTTATTTTGCTAAATCTACTTGCTATGTTTGATGGGAAAAACAGACGGGGCATACCAAATGGGTCGCCCTGTTGGGCGCACTGCCCAGAAAAGCGCTAACAGGGGGCGGACGTCGCCCCTCCTAGTGACCCAAACAGACAAAAAATGGACAAATTCCGTGTCTATTTGGGCCGGTCGGTTGGAGTTGCCCTAAACTGTTGGGGAACGTAGTAATTTCAAAAAAAATCCTACGCACACGCAAAATCATGGTGATGCATAGCAACGATAGGGGAGAGTGTCATCCACGTACCCTTGTAGACCGTTAAGCGGAAGCGTTATGACAACGCGGTTGATGTAGTCGTACGTCTTCACGATCGACCGATCCTTAGTACCAAATGTACGGCACCTCCGCGTTCAGCACACGTTCAGCTCGGTGACGTCCCGCGAACTCAAGATCCAGTAGAGCTCGGGGAAGAGTTTCGTCAGCACGACGGCGTGGTGACGATGTTGATGAAGCTACCATTGCAAGGCTTCGCCTAAGCACCGCTACAGTATGACCGAGGTGGATTATGGTGGAGGAGGGCACCGCACACGGCTGGGAGAGATCAATGATCAACTTGTGTGTCTAGAGGTGCCCCCTGCCCCTGTATATAAAGGAGCAAGGGGGAGGCCGACCGGACCTAGAGGGCGCGCCAGGAGGAGGAATCCTCCTCCTAGTAGGAGTAGGATTCCCCTCTTTCCTACTCCAGGAGGGGGAAAGGAAGGGGGAGAAGGAGAAGGAAAGGGGGGCGCCACCCCCCCTCCTAGTCCAATTCGGACGAGAGGGGGAGGGGCGCGCGGCCTGCCCTGGCCGGCCCCTCTCTCTCCACTAGGGCCCAACAAGGCCCATTAACCCCCGGGGGGTTCCGGTAACCCCTCCGGCACTCCGGTAAAATCCCGATTTCACCCCGAACTCTTCCGATGTCCAAATGTAGGCTTCCAATATATCAATCTTTATGTCTCAACCATTTCGAGACTCCTCATCATGTCCGTGATCATATCCTGGACTCCTAACTACCTTCGGTACATCAAAACATATAAACTCATAATACCGATCATCACAGAACTTTAAGCGTGCGGACCCTACGGGTTCGAGAACTATGTAGACATGACCGAGACATGTCTTCGGTCAATAAACAATAGCGGAACCTGGATGCTCATATTGGTTCCTACATATTCTACGAAGATCTTTATCGGTCAAACTGCATAACAATATACGTTGTTCCCTTTGTCATCGGTATGTTACTTGCCCAAGATTCGATCATCGGTATCCCAATACCTAGCTCAATATCGTTACCGGCAAGTCTCTTTACTCGTTCTGTAATGCAACAACCCGCAACTAACTCATTAGTCACATTTGCTTGCAAGGCTTATAGTGATGTGTATTACCGAGAGGGCCCAGAGATACCTCTCTGACAATCGGAGTGACAAATCCTATTCTTGATCTATGCCAACTCCACGAACACCATCGGAGACACTTGTAGAGCACCTTTATAATCACCCAGTTAAGTTGTGATGTTTGGCAGCACACAAAGTGTTCCTCCAGTATTCAGGAGTTGCATAATCTCATAGTCATAGGAACATATATAAGTCATGAAGAAAGCAATAGCAGTAAACTTAAACGATCAAGTACTAAGCTAACGAAATGGGTCAAGTCAATCACATCATTCTCCTAATGATATGATCCCGTTGATCAAATAAAAACTCATGTCTATGGTTAGGAAACTTAACCATCTTTGATCAATGAGCTAGTCAAGTAGAGGCATACTAGTGACACTATGTTTGTCTATGTATTCACACATGTATTATGTTTCCGGTTAATACAATTCTAGCATGAATAATAAACATTTATCATGAAATAAGGAAATAAATAATAACTTTATTATTGCCTCTAGGGCATATTTCCTTCAGTCTCCCACTTGCACTAGAGCCAATAATCTAGATTACAAAGTAATCATTCTAACACCCATGGAGTCTTGGTGATGATCATGTTTTGCTCGTGGAAGAGGTTTAGTCAGCGGGTCTGCAACATTCATATCCGTATGTATCTTGCATATCTCTATGTCTCCCACCTGGACTTGATCCCGGATGGAATTGAAGCATCTCTTGATGTGCTTGGTTCTCTTGTGAAATCTGGATTCCTTTGCCAAGGCAATTGCACCAGTATTGTCACAAAAGATTTTCATTGGACCCGATGCACTAGGTATGACACCTAGATCGGATATGAACTCCTTCATTTGCTGCTTCCGAAGCAGCTATGTACTCTGCTTCAGACGTAGATCCCGCCACGACGCTTTGTTTAGAACTGCTCCAACTGACAGCTCCACCGTTCAATATAAACACGTATCCGATTTGCAATTTAGAATCGTCCCGATCAGTGTCAAAGCTTGCATTGACGTAACCATTTACAACGTGCTCTTTGTCACCTCCATAAATGAGAAACATATCCTTAGTCCTTTTCAGGTATTTCAGGATGTTCTTGACCGCTGTCCAGTGATCCACTCCTGGATTACTTTGGCACCTCCCTACTAAACTAATAGCAAGGCACACATCAGGTCTGGTACACATCATTGCATACATGATAGAGCCTATGGTTGAAGCATAGGGAACACTTTTCATTTTCTCTCTATTTTCTGCAGTGGTCGGACATTGAGTCATACTCAACTTCACACCTTGTAACACAGGCAAGAACCCTTTCTTAGCTTGATCCATTTTGAACTTCTTCAAAACTTTATCAAGGTATGTGCTTTGTGGAAGTCCAATTAAGCGTCTTGACCTATCTCTATAAATCTTGATGCCTAATATATAAGCAGCTTCACCGAGGTCTTTCATTGAAAAACCCTTATTCGAGTATCCTTTTATGCTATCCAGAAATTCTATATCATTTCCAATCAATAATATGTCATCCACATATAATATTAGAAATGCTACAGAGCTCCCACTCACTTTCTTGTAAATACAGGCTTATCCAAAAGTCTGTATAAAACCATATGCTTTGATCACACTATCAAAACGTTTATTCCAACTCCGAGAGGCTTGCACCAGTCCATAAATGGATCACTGGAGCTTGCACACTTTGTTAGTACCCTTTGGATCGATAAAACCTTCAGGTTGCATCATATACAACTCTTCTTCCAGAAATCCATTCAGGAATTCTGTTTTTACATCCATTTGCCAAATTTCATAATCATAAAATGTGGCAGTTGCTAACATGATTCAGACAAACTTAAGCATCGCTACGGGTGAGAAGGTCTCATCGTAGTCAACTCCTTGAACTTGTTCAAAACCTTTTGCAACAAGTCGAGCTTTGTAGACAGTAACATTACCATCAGCTTCAGTCTTCTTTTTGAAGATCCATTTATTCTCAATGGCTTGCTGATCATCGGGCAAGCCAACCAAAGTCCACACTTTGTTCTCATACATGGATCACATCTCAGATTTCATGGCTTCAAGCCATTTTGTGGAATCTGGGCTCATCATCGCTTCCTCATAGTTCGTAGGTTCGTCATGGTCAAGTAACATGATCTCCAGAACAGGATTACCGTACCACTCTGGTGTGGATCTTACTCTGGTTGACCTACGAGGCTCAGTAGTAACTTGATCTAAAGTTTCATGATCATCATCATTATCTTCCTCACTAATTGGTGTAGGTGTCACAGGAACTGGTTTTTGTGATGAACTACTCTCCAATAAGGGAGCAGGTACAGTTACCTCATCAAGTTCTACTTTCCTCCCACTCACTTCTTTCGAGAGAAACTCCTTCTCTATAAAGGATCCATTCTTAGCAACGAATGTCTTGCCTTCGGATCTATCATAGAAGGTGTACCCAACAGTTTCCTTTGGGTATCCTATTAAGACACATTTCTCTGATTTGGGTTCGAGTTTACCAGGTTGAAGCCTTTTCACATAAGCATCGCAGCCCCAACCTTTAAGAAACGACAACTTTAGTTTCTTGCCAAACCACGGTTCATAAGGCGTCGTCTCAACGGATTTCGATGGTGCCATATTTAACGTGAATGCAGCTGTCTCTAAAGCATAACCCCAAAACGATAGCGGTAAATCAGTAAGAGACATCATAGATTGCACCATATCTAGTAAAGTACGATTACGACGTTCGGACACACCATTACTCTGTGGTGTTCCGGGCGGCGTGAGTTGCGAAACTATTCCACATTGTTTCAAATGTAAACCAAACTCGTAAGTCAAATATTCTCCTCCATGATCAGATTGTAGAAACTTTATTTTCTTGTTATGATGATTTTCCACTTCACTCTGAAATTCTTTGAACTTTTCAAATGTTTCTGACTTATGTTTCATTAAGTAGATATACCCATATCTGCTCAAATCATCTGTGAAGGTGAGAAAATAACGATACCCGCCGCGAGCCTCAACATTCATCGGACCACATACATCAGTATGTATGATTTCCAACAAATCTTTTGCTCGCTCCATTGTTCCGGAGAATGACGTTTTAGTCATCTTGCCCATGAGGCATGGTTCGCAAGTACCAAGTGATTCATAATCAAGTGATTCCAGAAGTCCATCAGTATGGAGTTTCTTCATGCGCTTTACACCAATATGACCCAAATGGCAGTGCCACAAATAAGTTGCACTATCATTATCAACTCTGCATCTTTTGGCTTCAACATTATGAATATGCGTATCATTACTATCGAGATTCAACACAAATAGACCACTCTTCAAGGGTGCATGACCATAAAAGATATTACTCATATAAATAGAACAACCATTATTCTCAGATTTAAATGGATAACCGTCTCGCATCAAAAAAGATCCAGATATAATGTTCATGCTTAACGTTGGTACCAAATAACAATTATTCAGGTCTAAAACTATTCCCAAAGGTAGATGTAGAGGTAGCGTGCTGACGGCGATCACATCGACTTTGGAACCATTTCCCACGCGCATCGTCACCTCGTCCTTAGCCAGTTTTCGCTTAATCCGTAGTTCCTGTTTCGAGTTGCAAATATTAGCAACAAAACTAGTATCAAATACCCCGGTGCTACTGCGAGCTCTAGTAAAGTACACATCAATAACATGTATATCACATATACCTTTGTTCACCTTGTCATCCTTCTTATCCGCCAAATACTTGGGGCAGTTCCGCTTCCAGTGACCAGTCCCTTTGCAGTAGAAGCACTCAGTCTCAGGTTTAGGTCCAGACTTGGGTTTTTTCTCTTGAGCAGCAACTTGTTTGTCGTTCTTCTTGAAGTTCCCTTTCTTCTTCCCTTTACCCTTTTTCTTGAAACTGGTGGTCTTGTTGACCATCAGCACTTGATGCTCCTTCTTGATTTCTACCTCCGCATCCTTTAGCATTGCAAAGAGCTCGGGAATCGTCTTATCCATCCATTGCATATTATAGTTCATCATGAAGCTCTTGTAGCTTGGTGGCAGTGATTGAAGAACTCTGTCAATGACACTATCAATCAAAAGATTAACTCCCAGCTAAGTCAAGTGATTATGGTACCCAGACATTCTGAGTATATGTTCATTGATATAACTATTCTCCTCCATCTTGCAGCTGTAGAACTTATTGGAGACTTTATATCTCTTAATCCGGGCATTTGCTTGAAATATTAACTTCAACTCCTGGAACATCTCATATGCTCCATGACGTTCAAAATGTCGTTGAAGTCCCGGTTCTAAGCTGTAAAGCATGACACACTGAACTATTGAGTAGTCATCAGCTTTGCTCTGCCAGACGTTCATAACATCTGGCGTTACTCCTGCACCGGGTTTGATACCCAGCGGTGCTTCCAGGACGTAATTCTTCTGTGCAGCAATGAGGATAATCCTCAAGTTACGGACCCAGCCCGTGTAATTGCTATCATCATCTTTCAACTTTGCTTTCTCAAGGAACACATTAAAATTCAACGGAACAACATCACACGCCATCTATCTACAATAACATAGACAAGCAAAATACTATCAGGTACTAAGTTAATGATAAATTTAAGTTCAATTAATCATATTACTTAAGAACTCCCACTTAGATAGACATCCCTCTAATCATCTAAGTGATCACGTGATCCATATCAACTAAACCATAACCGATCATCACGTGAAATGGAGTAGTTTTCAATGGTGAACATCACTATGTTGATCATATCTACTATATGATTCACGCTCGACCTTTCGGTCTCAGTTTTCGGAGGCCATATCTGCATATGCTAGGCTCGTCAAGTTTAACCCGAGTATTCTGCGTGTGTAAAACTGTCTTACACCCGTTGTAGATGAACGTTGAGCTTATCACACCCGATCATCACGTGGTGTCTCGGCACGACGAACTTTGGCAATGGTGCATACTCAGGGAGAACACTTTTACCTTGAAATTTAGTGAGAGATCATCTTATAATGCTACCGTCAAACAAAGCAGAATAAAAAGATGCATAAAGGATAAACATCACATGCAATCAATATAAGTGATATGATATGGCCATCATCATCTTGTGCCTTTGATCTCCATCTCCAAAGCACCGTCATGATCACCATCATCACCGGCGCAACACCTTAATCTCCATCGTAGCATCGTAGCATCGTTGTCGTCTCGCCAACTATTGCTTCTACGACTATCGCTACCGCTTAGTGATAAAGTAAAGCAATTACAGGGTGATTGCATTGCATACATACAATAAAGCGACAACCATATGGCTCCCGCCAGTTGCCGATAACTCTGTTACAAAACATGATCATCTCATACAATAAATATAGCATCATGTCTTGACCATATCACATCACAACATGCCCTGCAAAAACAAGTTAGACGTCCTCTACTTTGTTGTTGCAAGTTTTACGTGGCTGCTACGGGCTGAGCAAGAACCGTTCTTACCTACGCATCAAAACCATAATGATAGTTCGTCAAGTTAGTGATGTTTTAACCTTCTCAAGGACCGGGCGTAGCCACACTCGATTCAACTAAAGTTGGAGAAACTGACACCCGCCAGCCACCTGTGTGCAAAGCACGTCGGTAGAACCAGTCTCACGTAAGCGTACGCGTCATCTCGGTCCGGACCGCTTCATCCAACAATACCGCCAAACCAAAGTATGACATGCTGGTAAGCATTATGACTTGTATCGCCCACAACTCACCCGTGTTCTACTCGTGCATATAACATCTACGCAATAACCTAGCTCAGATGCCACTGTTGGGGAACGTAGTAATTTCAAAAAGTTTCCTACGCACACGCAAGATCATGGTGATGCATAGCAACGAGAGGGGAGAGTGTCGTCCACGTACCCTCGTAGACCGTTAAGCGGAAGCGTTATGACAACGCGGTTGATGTAGTTGTACGTCTTCACGATCGACCGATTCTCAGTACCGAACGTATGGCACCTCCGCGTTCAGCACACGTTCAGCTCGATGACGTCCCGCGAACTAACGATCCAGTAGAACTCAGGGAAGAGTTTCGTCAGCACGACGGCGTGGTGACGATGTTGATGAAGCTACCGTTGAAGGGCTTCGCCTGAGCACCGCTACAGTATGACCGAGGTGGGTTATTGATACGTCTCCAACGTATCTATAATTTTTGATTGTTCCATGCTATATTATATTATGTTTTGGACATTATTGGGCTTTATTATACACTTTTATATTATTTTTTGGGACTAACCTATTAACCGGAGGCCCAGCCCAGAATTGCTGTTTTTTTGCCTATTTTAGGGTTTCGCAGAAAAAGAATATCAAACGGAGTCCAAACGGAATGAAACCTTCGGGAACGTGATTTTCGGAACGAACATGATCCAGAGGACTTGGACCCTACGTCAAGACATCAACCAAGAGGCCACGAGGTAGGGGGTGCGCCTACCCCCCCTCGGCGCGCCCTCCACCCTCGTGGGCCTCCTGTTGCTCCACCGATGTACTCCTTCCTCCTATATATACCTACTTACCCCCAAACTACCAGATACGGAGCCAAAACCCTAATTCCACCGCCGTAACTTTCTGTATCCACGAGATCCCATCTTGGGGCCTGTTCCGGAGCTCCGCCGGAGGGGGCGTCGAACACGGAGGGCTTCTACATGAAAACCATAGCCCTTCCGATGAAGTGTGAGTAGTTTACCTCAGACCTACGGGTCCATAGTTATTAGCTAGATGTCTTCTTCTCTCTTTTTGGATCTCAATACAAAGTTCTCCCCCTCTCTTATGGAGATCTATTCGATGTAATCTTCTTTTGCAGTGTGTTTGTTGAGACCGATGAATTGTGGGTTTATGATCAAGTTTATCTATGAACAATATTTGAATCTTCTCTGAATTCTTTTATGTATGATTGGTTATCTTTGCAAGTCTCTTTGAATTATCAGTTTGGTTTGGCCTACTAGATTGATATTTCTTGCAATGGGAGAAGTGCTTAGCTTTGGGTTCAATCTTGCGGTGTCCTTTCCTAGTGACAGTAGGGGCAGCAAGGCACGTATTGTATTGTTGCCATCGAGGATAACAAGATGGGGTTTATTTCATATTGCATGAGTTTATCCCTCTACATCATGTCATCTTGCTTAAAGTGTTACTCTGTTCTCTTGAACTTAATACTCTAGATGCATGCTGGATAGCGGTCGATGTGTGGAGTAATAGTAGTAGATGCAGGCAGGAGTCGGTCTACTTGTCTCGGACGTGATGCCTATATACATGATCATACCGAGATATTCTCATAACTATGCTCAATTCTGTCAATTGCTCAACGGTAATTTGTTTACCCGCCGTGAATACTTATGCTCTCGAGAGAAGCCACTAGTGAAACCTATGGCCCCCGGGTCTATCTTCCATCATATTAATCTTCCAATACTTAGTTATTTCCTTTGCCTTTTATTTTACTTTGCATCTTTATCATAAAAATACCAAAAATCGTATCTTATCATATCTATCAGATCTCACTCTCGTAAGTGACCGTGTAGGGATTGACAACCCCTTATCGCGTTGGTTGCGAGGATTTATTTGTTTGTGTAGGTATGAGGGACTCGTGTGTGGCCTCCTACTGGATTGATACCTTGGTTCTCAAAAACTGAGGGAAATACCTACGCTACTCTGCTGCATCACCCTTTCCTCTTCAAGGGAAAACCAATGCAAGTGCTCAAGAGGTAGCAGTTATGGTGGAGGGGGGCACCGCACACGCCTGGGAGAGATCAATGATCAACTTGTGTGTCTAGAGGTGCCCCCTGACCCCGTATATAAAGGAGCAAGGGGGAAGGCCGGCCGGCCCTAGAGGGCGCGCCAGGAGGAGGAATCATCCTCCTAGTAGGAGTAGGATTCCCCTCTTTCCTACTCCTACTAGCAGGGGGAAAGGAAGGGGAGAAGGAGAAGGAAAGGGGGCGCCGCCCCCCCTCTCCTAGTCCAATTCAGACCAGAGGGGGACGGGGCGCGCGGCCTGCCCTGGCCGGCCCCTCTCTCTCTCCACTAGGGCCCAACAAGGCCCATTAACCCCCGGGGGGTTCCGGTAACCCCTCCGGCACTCCGGTAAAATCCCGATTTCACTCGGAACTCTTCTGATGTCCAAATGTAGGCTTCCAATATATCAATCTTTATGTCTCGACCATTTCGAGACTTCTCGTCATGTCCTTGATCATATCCGGGACTCCGAACTACCTTCGGTACATCAAAATATATAAACTCATAATACGGATCGTCACAGAACTTTAAGCGTGCGGACCCTACGGGTTCGAGAACTATGTAGACATGATCGAGACATGTCTCTGGTCAATAACCAATAGCGGAATCTGGATGCTCATATTGGTTCCTACATATTCTATGAAGATCTTTATCGGTCAAACCGCATAACAATATACATTGTTCCCTTTGTCATCGGTATGTTACTTGCCCGAGATTCGATCGTCGGTATCCCAATACCTAGCTCAATCTCGTTACCAGCAGGTCTCTTTACTCATTCTGCAATGCAACATCCCGCAACTAACTCATTAGTCACATTGCTTGCAAGGCTTATAGTGATGTGTATTACCGAGAGGGCCCAGAGATACCTCTCCGACAATCGGAGTGACAAATCCTATTCTTGATCTATGCCAACTCCACAAACACCACCGGAGACACCTGTAGAGCACCTTTATAATCACCCAGTTACGTTGTGAAGTTTGGTAGCACACAAAGTGTTCCTCCAGTATTCGGGAGTTGCATAATCTCATAGTCATAGGAACATATATAAGTCATGAAGAAAGCAATAGCAGTAAACTTAAACGCTCAAGTGCTAAGCTAATGAAATGGGTGAAGTCAATCATATCATTCTCCTAATGATGTGATCTCGTTGATCAAATACAACTCATGTCTATGGTTAGAAAACTTAACCATCTTTGATCAATAAGCTAGTTAAGTAGAGGCATACTAGTGACATTATGTTTGTCTATGTATTCACACATGTATTATGTTTCCGGTTAATACAATTCTAGCATGAATAATAAACATTTATCATGAAATAAGGAAATAAATAATAACTTTATTATTGCCTCTAGGGCATATTTCCTTCATAAACAACTATGTATCAGGTGGGGCAAATACAACTATGACAACTCCTGTAAAAATATGCCCTTCCAATAAGATCTGTACTGAACATCTGAATCGACAACGTGTCATTTGTTTCATCAATCCAGCATGCGTCATCAGAGCGGGACTACTGACCCTTGGAATTGTGCCACCGCAAAGAAATAGGGGGCATAGATCTGATTTTAGAAGCTCAGCTGACAAATCCAGTGATAGAAAAAGCTTGGGCGCATCGAATTTGTTACCTGATCTTCTCATGAATGGATCCACAATGAGGGGGGAGGGGGCAGGTGTGGCAGGACGGAGCGGCAAGACAACAGCGAAGCATAGGAGGAGATGCTGAGGTCGCTAACTGCTACTCCTCGCGCAATAAGAAAATCGAGCGTCCACTGTTTGAAGTTTGACTACGGTACTCCTCACGCCGTCTACGCACCAATCGCAGCGCCATCGGGCGACCATGCAGTACCCGGTAGAAACCGGTTCCGCTAGAAAATCTTTTCGCTAGGGTTGCCTCGAAATGCATGCCCTCATTTCAAGATTCATAGCCATCCTCTCAATGAGTCGATGAGCCCCAATGCTCTCTTGCCACTCTTCATTGGTGGTAGCTAGGGTTTCCGTTGGTGGAACCCCCAACACGGCCTCTGGCCTGAAGCGCAAGTATGAGTTCTTGTTCAATTGTGTGTCTACTTGTCTTGTCCCCAAGATCATGGGGTGGTGAGAAACTTTGCTATTGACCTCATGTTGAGGATGCGCTCCTACCATGGAATTAGTATTGGATTTGCTATTTCACATCTAGATGTGAAATAATTATCTCACATCTAAATGCAGGGCCATTGGATCGTCTATCTTTAATATTCGTGCAAAAACTTGATGGTCTAGCTGCTGAGCTTGCTAGCTACGCGTTGTCTCGCGTGCAGCCTATGTCCAGGTCGTTGCTAGTACACGGTCGGCCCGTTGTTGGGTTTCACAAGTCTGTACTCCTTTTCTTTTTGACACAAGTCTGTTCTCCTGAGGCCTTGTTTGGCACAAGTGGTTTTCAAGCCCCCAAGGGGGTGGGGATTTCAGGGGATTCAGTGAATCCCCCTCTTCCACCCAATCCCCTCAAATCCCCTTGAATCCCCAAAACCCCTCCATCCACAACCCCCTTTGTATAAAATTTATGTTTGGTAGGCAGGGTTTACCATATTGACATAAGATGGTGCAAACATCTAAAAATCCAACCTTTACAATGTAACTAACTCCCCCTTATATCCTTTGATTATGCTGATCAGATATTTTGTGGAGCAAAAGCAGCAATGTAACCAACTGATATATATATGTATGTCTAGCCCTATCAGGTATTAACAGAATCACCACGAGAATCATGTCACGAAGCACTAGGGCATATAAAGAGACAAAAATTAAAAGCATACAGGGACATAATGCTCTCACTAAAAATACTTACTTCTATAAATAAGCTCATTACAGAAAGATGGCAATATAAGCAAAGAACATACAACTGTGATAGGCCATGAACATAAGCATATATGAGTACCTCAAAGGCAAGTAAGTAACTCTTATGATCTATTTCCAGTTGAAAATATAGCTGGAAATTACAAACCATGACAAGTCAGAATGGTAGAGGAAGAGACCAACGGTCACGCAACAGTGAAGTGAGATGATCTAAATCTTACACAAAATAATTCTGTAGCTGAATGTTAACAAATAACTCTGCAGTTCTATGCTCATTCACAAATGTGGTTCAGCAGAAGCACCTCCGACCATTATTCTGTCAACAAAACAAACTCATCATTCACAAATATTCTAGGATTTTACAGTTATTCTATTTCTTGGAGATGTAAAAGTATTTAATCATGTGGGATAGTTTAAACTGAAGCAATATTAGTACAATGAAAAGTTGACATTCTCGACTCTATGTAGCTCTTTTCAGAACAGAAAAATCACTGTAACTTTAATTTCAGTATTTCCTTTGCTTGCTGAACATTGAACAATACACAACACCAGAGTCATGCTACGATTTTAGGTATACAACGAGTAACTAATAAACCATGTTTATGTACCAGTGCACCATAATTTATGAAAATACGAAGCAGAGAACGTCCAATTTTGTAGTTGAGCACATTTTGTGAGGAGTGCTCCCAACGTTTTGTGTGCCCACAACACATTATGAACCAATCGCCATGTTCATGTTCGTTCTACTTATGAGGTAGGAATGCCAGCCACTTTGGCGTTCCTCTCAATCAGAACATAAATATCATTTAGCCAAATATGTAACACTGGTATCATTACCACTGGAGCCAACCTGAACACTGATTGCAGAAAATAACTGATCAAACATGCAAGCTGCTCTGAGCAATGTGACCAGATTAGTAAATCAAATGTGGTGCTTGGAGTAGATTAAAATCAGCAGAAACATTTGGTTACTGAAGGCACACACCAATGAACATGACATGAAATTCAGAAGGATTCAGATGCTCTTAGTCCTATCAAACACCACAAAACTATCGTACAGTTTGCTCAAATCCCGAACTAAAAAGAGTGGATTGCCCTCAGCCACAAATAAGCTAACTAGCCACAAGTTTCCCCAATAAATTATGAATCGCACCAGACCCGTACCTTGGACATTAACAGTAGCAGAAAGCATTGGACGCATCAACAACCAGACCAAGAACCTTACCTAGAAACGAAGGACGGGGGAGAGGAGGAGGAGGAGAACGACGGAGGGGGCACCGGAGTCATTCGTTACAGCGCCATCGCCCTCGAGCTCGCGCGGGATCGATGCGCCGCCGCCGCCGCCGTCACCTTGGTGTCTCTGACTCACGGGAGGGGGTGAGTGGAGTATGTTGTGCCTATATGGAGTAGAGGAAGGGACGTTGAGGATTACCTCCGGGGATAAGTCCGGCTTGCTAGATGAGGGACGCCGGCGTCGAGACGGTCGAGGAGCCGGCGGGCAGCGTCGCCTTGTTTCCGCCTCACCCAGTTCTGTGCGTGCCACCAAGTTCCACGAGTCCCCCCTCGATGCTTCAAAACCCCGTGGATCGACGGGGATTTCGGTGGTTCGGCGGGGTTTGTCCATGGAAAACCCTGTGTACCAAATGAACCCATGGGGAATTTTGGGGTTTTCTGCCCCCGCGGGGTTAATCCCCTCGAAACCCCTCCGACCCCCTTGTGCCAAACGAGGCCTGAAGGTTGTTCCTAGTGCGACGTCGTCTGCGTTTTTCCATTTCTTTTCACATGTATGTGCCATCACTCAGTTCTAGTTGTTGTTTTTTTCAAACTCCCATTTGACTTCTAGTATTCATTTTTTTGTTCATTTTTGTTTTATTTTTCCTGTTTCATTATTGTTTTAAATTATGTAGTATTTTAAATTCATCATTTTTGTTTTTATTTATATTTTCAGTTTTCACCTTTTTCATTTTTTTATTCTTCATTTATTCATTTAAAATTCATGAAATTGTTTTCACTTTGTCACATGTTCGCCTTAAATGTCGTGTAAATCTTGATTACGGTTTACTTTATCACGCGTGCTTTGTGTCGCGTAGTGTGTTTGGTGTCTACTTGTCGACTTGCTCGCATGTGCGCCTTTTGTTGGGCGTTTCCGCGGCGCGCTCTTTGATCTCATTTTGATCATGTTCGCACAAACTCGATCATGCATGTCCGTGTCAGCTTGTTCTTTTTTGTGGCGCGTCCTCTTGTCCTGTTTGTTTTGTGTTGTCGCATTTATTTTCACATGGCCCTATATATGTCGTCGTTTGGGGGGCTTAACTATGAAGCTTATCCCCCATATTCTCACTGACCGACCTTTGACCCCTATTATTTTGCCTGTATTTTATTTTTCATCCCAGTTATATGTCCATCATTGACATGCAACTGGCCTGTAGTTTGTTTCATCCTAGTTACAAGTCAATTATTGACTCGCAACTGGGATCATAGTTTCGTAGTTGTCCCAGGTGCAAGTATGCCCTCAACTCGCAGCTGGAGTATGTAATTTTGTTTTTCATCCTAGTTTCAGGTCAATCATTGGCACACAACTCGACATGTAGTTTGTTTCATCCTAGTTGCAAGTCGACCCTTAAATTGCAACTAGTCTCGTAGTTTTGTAGTTGTCCCGATTCCAAGTCCATCCTTGACTCGCAACTGGGCTCATAGGTGTCTGAATTGCAAGTGCACCCTCGACTCGCAACCAGAGCATGTGTTTTTATTTTTTATCCCAGTTGCAGGTCCATCATTGATGCGCAACTGGGCGTGTATGTTGTCTCGTCCTAGTTGCAAGTTGACCCTTGACTTGCAATTAGGCTCGTAAGTTTCGTAGTTGTCTCAGGTGCAAGTCCATCCTTGACTTGCAACTGGGCTCATTGTTGTCCGAGTTGCAAGCCCACCCTCGACTCCTGTCCGGAGTATGTGTTTTTTGTTTTTCGTCCAAGTTGCAGGTCCATCGTTGATGTGCAACTTGGCGTGTAGTTTGTCTCATCCTCTTGCAACTGGGTTTGTAGTTTCATGGTTGTCCCAGGTGCAAGTCCATCCTTGACTCCTAACTAGGCTCATAGTTGTCCGAGTTGCAAACCCACCCTCGACTCGCAACTGGAGAATGTGTTTTTGTTTTTCATTCTAGTTGTAGGTCCATCATTGGCACGCAAGTGAGCATGTAGTTTATTTCATCCTAGTTGCAAGTTGACCCTTAACTCACAACTGGACTCGTAGTTTCATAATTTTCCCGGTTGCAAGTCCAGTCTTGACTCGCAACTGGACTCATAGTTGTCCGAGTTGCAAGCGCACCCTCGACTTACAATCGGAGCATGTGTTTTTATTTTTCATCCTAGTTGCAGGGTCCATCATTGACACGCAACTGGGCGTGTAAGTTGTCTCATCCTAGTTGCAAGTCGACACTTCACTTGCTACTGGGCTCGTAGTTTCGTAGTTGTCCCAGGTACAAGTCCACCTTTGACTCGCAACTGGACTCATAATTGTCCGAGTTGCAAGCCCACCCTCGACTCGCAACCGAAGAATGTGTTTTTTCATCCCAGTTGCAGGTCCATCATTGACATGCAACTGGGCATGTAGTTTGTCTCATCCTAGTTGCAAGTCGATCAATGACTCGCAACTGGGCTCGTAGTTTCGTAGTTGTCCGAGTTGCAAGTCTACCCTCGACTCGCGAACGGAGAATGAATTTTTGTTTTTCATCCCAATTGCAGGTCTATCATTGACACGCAACTAGGCGTGTAGTTTGTCTCACCCTAGTTGCAAGTTGATCAATGACTCGCAACTGGGCTCGTAGTTGTCAGACTTGCAAGCCCACCCTCGACCTGCAACTGGAGCAGGTGTATTTGTTTTTCATCCTAATTGCATGTTCACCCTTGACTCGCAACTGGGCGCATAGCTTGTTTCGTCCCAGTTGCAAGTCGACCCTTGACTCGCAACTGGCTCGTAGTTTCATAGTTGTCCTAGGTGCAAGTCCTCCTCGACTCATAACTTGTCCAAGTTGCAAGACCATCCTCTACCCACAACTAAAGCATGTGTTTTGTTTTTAATCCTAGTTGCAAGTCTACCTTTTATCGCAACTAGCTCATAGCTTGAATACGTGAACATTTTTAAAACCACAAAATTTCTTGAATATGTGAACATTTTCCGGGTTTTCTAACGGGTTTGTTATTTTCCCCTTACATTTATTTATTTATTTCATAAATTTTCAATGTGCATTTTGAAATTTTTAATGTGTGATGGTAAAAGGTTTACCCCAGATATATTAAACAAAGTTCACCGTACAAAGGAAAGAAAGTCAATGTATATTAAAAAAGTTAAATCATATATTAAATTATTGTTCAGTGTGTATTCGAAGAAATAATGTTCACTGTATATGATAAAATGTTTAGTCTATATTTGAAAAAATATTCAACATATATTAGAAAAAATATAATACAAAAAATATAAAAAAGAAAAAAACTGGAAGGAAGCCAGAAGAAACACTAAACCTGAAAGAGAAAAAGAAAGAAATTATAAAAAAATACAGAGTGCAGTACTGCCTTTTCTTTTGAGCAAAAAGTGTACTATTGCGTGAAATACAAAGAAAACAAAAGAAAAGGAGGTAGCGATCAAGGAGAAGCACTAGGCCTGGCCCATGCGAGCACGCTCTGGGTGGCCCTGGTTTACTCATGCTGGCTGATTCTCAAAAAAAAAATCACGCTGGGATTGACAGACAAAACAACAACAAACAAAGAAAAGGCAACAAACAAGTGCTAAAAAATCAACTTAGATGTGACATAGTTATCTTATATCTAAATGAGTCCTAGACACACCCAATTAGTATTAGCTGACTCCCGCTTGCCGGCCCCTAAACAAACTGGCCTCACCAGAAATTTCTCGCACTGCATGCATGTATATTTAATTTATTCGAGTTCTAGCTAGAAGCCTCAACAGATTTGAAGGAGACGAAACACAAAAGAAACGTTCTTAATTAACCTCACCTCTCAACAACCGGAAAAACAAGCGTCCCCATCTGCCACTGGCGGATCATATCGTATGCAGAACCGGAAGGAAAGAGACACGGAGCTGGTCACACCAATCAGCTGCTCGATCTAGCTATTGCTCTCCAGCTTGTTCATGACCGGTTCACATATCAGTCGAGTCAACTGTATGTAACCATCAGGCTAATGTTTGTTACCACTATTTCTGTATCATATCACTATCAACGCCCTTTGATTAATTTTCGGAGCCACTGGGAAGAAAAAGAGCACATTGGGCGAATTCAATGACGCTTAAGATTGGTGGCAACCACCGGTGTATAGTAACGTTCCAACGAAGCCAAAATGCATTGTTAATTTTAAGCACGCGGCAACATATGCATTCTTGGCCAAGGCTAGGTCTTCGAATTTCGAATGCCTACCTATATAAGTAGCTTCATGCTGGAACTATGGCAACACGCATTCTCCACCGATTGACCACTTACACTTCTCTCTTCCCATCCAATCTTAGTCGAGCAAGCAAGCTAGCTTCGAAAATATGGCGGCTGTTGCTGCAAAGCTGCACGTTCTGATGGCTTGTGCATTGCTGCTCCTCGCTGTGGGGTGCCAGGCCAGCCCTTTCTGGCCACTGCAGATCGGGTTCTACCACGACAAGTGCCCCCAAGCGGAGGCCGTTGTCAAGGGCGTCATGGAGAAGGCCATCTCCCAGAACCCCGGCAATGGCGCCGCCATGATCCGCATGCTCTTCCACGACTGCTTCGTCGAGGTACTGCAAGAAATGAATTTGCAAACATATATATCTGCAGCCGATTAGTCAGGCTTGGTTAATTTTGTTGAGTTGTTGATGAATAGGGATGTGATGCTTCCGTCCTACTCGACCCAACCCCGTTCAGCCCGACGCCGGAGAAGCTCAGCCCGCCGAACGACCCTTCCCTGCGGGGCTTCGAGCTGATTGACGCGATTAAGGACGCCGTCGAGGCGGCCTGTCCGGGCGTCGTCTCCTGCGCCGACATCGTCGCCTTCGCGGCCCGTGACGCCTCCTGCATCCTCAGCAGGGGCAAGGTGAACTTCGAAATGCCGTCCGGCCGCCGCGACGGCACCTTCTCCAACGCCTCCGAGCCGCTCAAGTTCCTGGTCCCACCGGCGTCCAACCTCGGCGAACTCATCGAGAGCTTCGTCGTCAAGGGCCTCAACGCGGAGGACCTGGTCATCCTCTCCGGTGCGCACACCATCGGCCGCTCCCACTGCTCCTCCTTCGTCCCCGACCGCCTCAACGCCCCCTCCGACATCAACGGCGGCCTCGCCGCGTTCCTGAGGAGGCAGTGCCCGGCCGACGCGACCTCGGGCGGCAACGACCCGACGGTGATGCAGGACGTGGTGACGTCCAACAAGCTGGACAGGCAGTACTACAAGAACGTGCTGTCGCACACCGTGCTCTTCACCTCCGACGCGGCGCTCATGACGTCGGCGGAGACGGCGAGAATGGTGGTGGACAACGCCAACATCCCCGGGTGGTGGGAGGACAGGTTCGAGAAGGCCATGGTGAAGATGGCCGGCATCGAGGTCAAGACCGGCTACCAGGGCCAGATCAGGAAGAACTGCCGCGCAATCAACTACTACTAAGTGGAGTGGTACAGCTGCGCACGTACGTACGGGTGCATGCATGGTGAAAGATCACTCAATCTCGATTCATTCTTTGCTCTAACCTGCAAGCGAGTTCATGTTATTGTAAAATTTGGCAATTCTTTCACTGCGCTCTTTTTCTTAATTGTCGTTTTTTCCTTTGGTTATTTCTTTGTCCAATTCTCTCCGAGCTACGTAATTCTTTGTGTATATGGGGTAGTACATGTGTGACTGCAAAGCAATGTTGTTATAATGTTCTGTATTTGGAATAATAAAGTGATGCATGCAACAATTTTTTTTTAAAGATGTACACTCATAGGCATGCATTATTTGTATTTTCATAATAACAACGATACAAAGATGAGACGCATACAAGCAATAGAAAAACAAGAAGAATACAAGCAGTTGTACTGCTGCATACTACCCTCGCTGCAACTACCAAGCTTTCCAATTTTTCGATGAGCGGCACCCACACCTGCACCCAACAATGTCACAGCTCTCTCCCGCTTGCAGCCCCATCTCCGACGAGGTACTGGATCAGCCTCGTCGTGGCCTACGCTCATTGTTGCCGTTCCTCATGTCGTCCCCGCCTTTAGATCAAACCCGCCTTTAGCTTTGATCTGAAATCGACCGACGCCAGAAAAGAAAATTACGGACCTGAGTTAGCAAAACCATAAATTACCTCAGTTGGTGCGTACGCACATAGTATTCTTTCCCCTCTCGCAAGGCGGCTAAGGAAAGCCTTCTTCTCTTCGATCTTCGCCGGCGAGCCCGTGGATTCGCGTCCCCTCCGCCTGCCGCTCCGGCGGTCGGTGGCGGGGGAGGGTATTCCTGGTGCCTCGACTTATATAGGCCGGCTCCGGTATGGGAGCGGCGACAGCGGCGCGTCTGCGGTCGTTCTAGCGGCGGCAATGGTCGTTCGGTTGTTCATGGACGTCGATGTAATTTTTATTATGTTTGAAGTGTTTTGTACTACTGGTAAGTCTTCATAATAGATCTGATATTTTTGCAAAAAAAAAAAAATCGAGAATGTTATTACCATCAACGACAACTGGAAAAGGAGCCGGTTCCATTATGATTTTCCATGTAGGAGTACTAACAAATAGTGCACTAGGAACGAACAAAGGGACTATGCATGTGTCCAATCTGAAATCTGAATTTATCAGTAGGCCCCATGCGTCGCTGTGAGCGAGTGCACTGTGCATGCGTCTGCTAATGATCAGTCGTGCTGTGTGCGCCAGCGAGTTGAGACAAAGTTAGCATGACAAAAAAAATTGACGATATCTTAACCTCTGCCATGAATCAATTCATGGTACTGCCTCCGTCAATATAAAATGTCATTATAACTAAGTACTCGTATAAGCGTAACGATCAAGCAATTTTTTAACGAACGAGTTCATTGCCAGAAGGCAGAGCAAGTGAAATGTCGCTGCTGTGTTGGATATGCCTAGAAGATTGCTTCCACACGCTGGCCTACATACGCCTACACACAGCTAGCAAGATCATTGAAAATTTAACAAATCCCGTCCCCCAGTTTTATATTTTCTCTACACGCTTTGCGTAGAAAAGCGAACCTACCCGCATAGAAAAAGGCATCAAATTCTTCTCACGGTCTCTTTTTCTCCCCAAAGAGAATAAAAGAGGCTAAAAATAGCAAGCGGAATGCGTGTGACTTTGTGAAGATATTTTCTTTATATAAAAGTGCAAACTACCTCCAAATGGCAGAATGCCATGTATTTAAAAACAAAACTTAATGCTCGAATGACATGTTCTTGGGAACGAGTAAACCTTACATAGTCGCATTGTAACCTTGAACTGTTCACGGTTTATACATGGTCAAACTGGTTCTAACACTTGATCCTTTCACTGATATTAAGCATGGCAAAATTCAACAAAATTTCAAGAAGTTTCATGTAGTTTTAGATATTGTGATGGTACCCAGAATATTTGCATCGTCTTTGTTTAATTTACCACATCGGATCTTCCACACTCGGCAAACATGACTCGACTGACCACTAGTCGGCAAAGGCAAGTATGTCGAGTCGAATCTTTGCCGAGTGCAAAAAATGAAAACTCGGCAAACTAAGGGTCAGGCTGTATTCGGGATGAAGGAATTTCACAAAAAATGTGGAGGTTTTCTTTCTGTGGTTTCTTTTTCCCTTTAGAGGCGGTACAAAGGTTGCAACAAAACCATAGGAATTGAAGCTCTAACGTGCATATTCCAAAGGAATCTGAACATCCACTCCGTCCAGCAAACCGGAGGCCGTCGCCATGGCCGGGTCCCACAAGCTCGCCATCGGCAGCTTCTCCGAGCTTAAGGCGGCACTCCGGAGCGTCGAGTGCGCCCACTCCACACACTTCTCCGTAGGAGAGAGTGTTGGAGCCAGAGCGAGATATAGAGAGAGAGGGCGTGCAACAGCTCTTGTATTCATCATCTGGTGTTACACTGGTTTATATATGTACAGCTCAACTGACTCAACCGATGCTAGGCTAAAAACTAGGCATGCACAGAGGACACGAACACACGTTCGCTAACACCCCGCCGCAGTCGTGTCGTCGCTGCTTGGCAAGACACAAAGACTGGACCGGAAAGCCTGGAAGACCGATGTTGGCAAACCCTTGGTCATGATATCTGCGAGCTGTTGAGTCGTTGGTACATGTACAATGCGAAAATCGCCGAGGGCCACCTTCTCTCTGACAAAATGAATGTCCAACTCGATGTGTTTTGTCCGCCGATGATGAACGGGATTGGTGGACATATACACGGCCGAGATGTTGTCACAAAAGACGATGGTAGCCTTCGGCGGTGAGCCACCGAGCTCATGGAGAAGTTGCCGTAGCCATACACAATCGGCGACGGCATTGGCGACGGCGCGGTATTCTGCTTCCGCGCTGGATCGTGACACGATGGCCTGCCGCTTCGAGGACCAGCTGACAAGCGTGTCACCGAGATAAACGCAATAGCCAGAGGTAGAGCGGCGGGTGTCGGGGCAGCCGGCCCAGTCGGCGTCGGAGTAAGCGATGATCTCAGTCGACCGAGAGATCGGAAGTAGAAGACCGTGGGTGGAGGTGCCGCGAACATAGCGTAGAATGCGCTTGATGATGGCGAGATGACTGTCCCGTGGATCATGCATGTGCAAGCACGCCTGCTGGACCGCGTACGCCAGATCAGGGCGTGTCATAGTGAGGTATTGCAGCCCGCCTGCGAGGCTGCGATACTCCGAGGGATCGTCCACGGGGCGGCCGACGTCGGCGGCAACCTTGGGCGACGTGTCAACCGGAGTGGAAGCGGGATGGCACTGCGACATGCCGGCGCGACGGAGAAGGTCCTCGGCGTATTGGGTCTGGTTGAGGAAGAACCCACGCGAGGTGCGCTGCACGCGTATGCCGAGGAAGTAGTGGAGAGCACCCATGTCCGTCATCGCGAACTCGTGCTGAAGCTGATCGACAATGGTGCGAAGCAAGACCGCCGATGAGGCAGCAAGGACGATGTCGTCGACGTACAGTAGAAGATAGGCGGTGTCGCCGCCCCGCCGTAGTATGAATAGCGAGGCGTCGGAGCGCGAGGCGGTGAACCCAATGGTGGCGGCGAAGGTGGCGAAGCGATGAAACCAAGCCCGCGGAGCCTGCTTGAGGCCGTATAGGGACTTGGAGAGGCGGCACACATGATCGCGGCGAGCCTCGTCGACGAATCCAGCAGGTTGATAGCAGTAGACCTGCTCGTCGAGGAGGCCGTGAAGGAAGGCGTTCTTCACGTCGAGCTGGTGCACCGGCCAGCCGCGTGAGCACGCCAGAGTGAGCACGGTGCGGATCGTCGCTGGCTTTACCACCGGAGAGAAAGTCTCGCCGAAGTCGATGCCCGGGCGCTGTGTGAAGCCGCGGACAACCCAACGAGCTTTGTACCGGTCGAGGGATCCGTCGGCGTTCGTTTTGTGCCTGAAAACCCACTTGCCCGTGACAATATTAGTGTGAGGTGGGCGAGGGACAAGGGTCCACGTGGAGTTGGCGAGGAGAGCATCGAATTCGGATTGCATGGCAGAGCGCCAGTTCGGGTCGTTGAGAGCAGCTCGAACGGACGTGGGAATTGGAGAGATTGTGGTGGCATGCAGATTGGCGTATTTTGGGTTCGGTTGGAATATTCCATGGCGTGCACGCGTGAGCATTGGGTGTGGAACATGCGCAGGAGGCGGCTCTGGAGAGACGTGGTGCATGGGAGTTGGTGGGGTAGGTGGGCCAGCGGGTGTAGAGTTGGGCCCGGGCGGGGACGTGGGGAAAGGAGTGGAGTGCGGAGTGGGAGGCGGGGATTGCATGGGTGGGCCAGGTGGCGATCCAGGAGGGGTCGGGGTAGGCGGTGGCCATGCAACGTCGACGTAGTCCGCGGGAGGTGGATCACGAGCTGATTCGGGCGAGTCTTCAGGAGATTTTGGCAGCGTTTTAAATGGAAAGATAGACTCCACGAAAGTTACGTGCCTGGAGAATAGGATGCGCCGGGTAATGGGGTCGTAACAACGATAGCCTTTTCGCTCGTCCGGGTAACCGAGAAAAATGCAAGCCGCTGATCAAGGGGAGAGTTTGTGTGGGGCGGTAGCAATGAGGTTGGGATAACAGAGGCATCCAAAAACACGGAGATGACGAAAATCGGGTGGGGTCCCGAAGAGAAGTTCGTATGGTGTGGTGAGGAGATTGGCTTTGCAGGGACGCCGATTTAGGAGATAGGTGGACGTGGCAAGGGCTTCGGCCCACCAACGAGGAGGCATGGAGGCGTGTAGGAGGAGGGTCCGGACACCGTCGTTGAGGGTACGGAGTATCCGTTCGGCCTTGCCGTTTTGTTGGGAAGTATGGGGACAGGTGAGGCGGAAAAGCGTGCCGTGGGAGGCAAAGAGTGAGCGATTTGCGAGATTGTCGAATTCACGCCCATTGTCGGTCTGAAAGGCAAGGATAGGACGGGAGAATTGTGTTTGAGCGTAGGCATAAAACTGAACAAGGAGACTATGAACCTCAGATTTGCGGCGTACGGGAAAGGTCCAGACATAGTGTGTGAAATCATCTAAAATGACCAAATAATATTGATAACCAGATACACTTGAGATCGGACTCGTCCATAAGTCACAATGACAAAGTTCAAAAGGAAAAGAAGTGTGAGAGGAAGAAGAACTAAAGGGAAGTCTAGTGTGTTTGCCTAGACGACAAGCCTCGCAATGTGTCGTCGAGGTTTTATTACAACTGAAATCAAAAAAAGAAGAGGCTTTGGCAAGGGCGGCGGCTCCAGGATGGCCGAGGCGCTGGTGCCACAAGTCGGCGGTGACGGCGGCGGTGAGGCAGTGGCTTGACGGGGCGAAGGTGTAGAGGTCGCCGGAGGAGTCACATCGGAGAAGCACCGTCTTTGTGGCCAGATCCTTGATAGAAAAACCATAGGGATCAAATTCAATTGAAACTAAATTGTCACGAGTGAAAGCACGAACGGAAACTAAGTTTTTGATGAGGGAGGGAGAGATGAGAATTTCAAGAAGGGAGAGAGGTCGGGAGGGGGTACAGAAGGAAGTAGAGCCGACGCCGGTAATGGGAAGAAGAGAACCATTGCCGACGATGATAGAAGAAGGAGAGGATGGGTTGGGTAGGGAGAAGGGAATACCGGAACCGGAGCTCATGTGGGACGAAGCGCCGCTGTCGAGGACCCATTCGCCGCCGGGTGCAGAGGGCGGATGCAGCGCCATCTGATTGAGGGCGGCGATGAGAGCCGCCTGATCCCATTGTGGGGAAGGCGACGCCACCGTTGTGGCCTGGTGCGCTTGGGGCGGAGTCGGGGCAGGTGGCCGGGCACCAAGTATCCCTTGGAAGGTGCCGGCGACAGTAGTAGGAGGACGCGGTCCAGGGAGAAGCCCAGCAGGAGCAACCCCGCCGGAAGAGGAGCCTCCAGGCCCCGCTGGGTTGGCCTTGCGCTTCTTTGGGCGGCCGCGTGCCCCGGAGGAGCCGGCCGAGCTGCCGGCGGCGTGGGGCAGAGGGCCGAGCAGGGCCGGGTTGAAGGAGGCCGGAGCGGGCGCCGGCGCCGGCGCCGGAGGTCGCGCCGCGTAGTAGGCGCTGGCCTGGGCGATGAGTGCGGTGCGCGCGGCCACGCGCGCCTGGCGGCTGAGGCGCTGCTCCTCGAGCTGGAGGAAGGAGCGCAGCTTGATGAAGGAGGGCCGACGTCCACTCGTCATGTGGGGAACGGCGTGCTGGAAGCGCTCGTCGAGGCCGCGGAGGACGTTGTGGACGAGGTCGCGGTCCTTGATGCGATGGCCGAGGTCCCGAAGGGTGTCAGCCATCTGCTTGAGCCGAGAAGTGTACTCAACGACGGAAAGATCTCCTTGAAGAAAACTGTGAAATTCATCAAGGAGATAGGTGATGCGCGCATCGCGGTTGCTACGGAAGAGCGAGCGGAGCGAGCGCCATATGGTGTACGCTGAGTTCTTGCGCTCCTGGACGATCTCCAAGGTTGAGGGCGTCACGGTGGCGTTATACCACGAGAGGACGGCGAAGTCGTTGAGCGCCCAGTCGGATGTAGCCTGCGCCGGCGAGCCGTCGACATGATCGGTGAGGCCGAACTTGGCGAGGGCGGAGAGAAACTGACGGCGCCAGAGGCCGTAGTTTTCTTTCTCGTAGTCGAGGGTGATGAGAACGTGGTCCCGGATGCGAAGGCTTTGGACCTGAAGAGTGGGCAGGGTTTGGGTGGCAACCGGGAGATCAAACGGCTCGTCGTCGGAGGAGTCGCCGGTGGAAGAGTTGGAGGAGGAGGAGCTCATGGCGTGGGAAGAGTGGGGCAGCGGAAGAAACGGATCTCAGTTAAACTGATACCATGTTGGAGCCAGAGCGAGATATAGAGAGAGAGGGCGTGCAACAGCTCTTGTATTCATCATCTGGTGTTACACTGGTTTATATATGTACAGCTCAACTGACTCAACCGATGCTAGGCTAAAAACTAGGCATGCACAGAGGACACGAACACACGTTCGCTAACAGAGAGCAGATGGTTCTTCAAGTTATGCCTTAATCCCCATGTGCGCCGTATGTTCACGTCCCTGTGCCTCGTCCACACTGGCGCCGATGAGGCGCTGACGACGGCGGAGTTCAGCTTTGAGGTTGAGGGGGTGGTGAACTTCGAGACGCAGAAGATGACGCGCACGTTTGACTGTGCCAACCCTCAACACCGCTTCCCGTACCAGCTTGAGCCGAGCACGCCGACCATGAACGACCGCCTCATTGTTCGGTGCCTCCTCGCTGTTATTGCGGAGAAGCCAAGATTGCTCCCTGCTGCTATTCCGACCGATATCCCGCACACCGGATCAGTACTAACTCCTCTACTGAGCACCACGCATGGTGAGATATGATACCTCTTTGGATGACGGCCTTGAGCTGTTTTGCAAACTACTCCCTCAAAAATATAGTTTTTGATCCCTGAAAACTTATCCCCTCCCAACTAAACTTGCTTTGAAAAGAGCAACTCTCAGCAAACTTCGCTCTCCCACGCCGTCTATCTCAGTCCCCTCCCCCTCTCTGCCTCCCTCCCCATTGTCTCTATCCTCGCCGAAGTCGAAATCTGCCGAATACGTGATTTTCGTTGTCATTGCTGTCACGAAGCCCCAATTCGCTAGGAATGAAACTGTCAAAAGCATCATAATGTCGTAGGCTACCCCGAGCGTAAACCCATGTGAGCCATCGGCGCCGGAAGCAGCCGAGTTCATCGCCGCCATCGCTTCCTCTGGCTCGTGTTCGTCACCGGCGAGGGAATCGGTGTTGCAGGCTACTAGGAGACTCCCATACCTCCATGTCACACGGTCGCCGTCCAAGCTCCATCATCGGCCGCCACTGCTAGGAGCTCCTCCACACACAAGGTGTGTCACACGATCGCCACCTAAGCTCCATCATCGGCCGCCACTGCTAGGAGCTCCTCCACACAAGGTGTTCGGCCAATTAGACGAACGGTAAATCTTCTAGGGAAAGGGCTTGGTGCCCAAAAGTTCAGTGCCTTATATATTGGAGATTAAAGGATAGGACAAGGGCTTGAGATTAGGTGGTTATCTGTGCTAAGCTAACAAACAAATCAAACCTCAAAGATAAGAAATTCTTAATGATTGATTGATTGCAACAAAAGTGGATTGCCAGGAATGAAGCAAATATAGCCATGCTTCCAAGGGAGGATGTATTTGTCAAAATAAGAGGAAACATATGCCCTTGCTATTATTAAGAGAG